>NW_017727905.1:10280-50254 GCF_001865875.1 Lupinus angustifolius
GCTAGCTAGGACAATGCGGTGCATACTTCTTGTTACGTAATAAATCAAGTACTACTTAGGCCTACACTCTTAAAAATACCATAGGAATTACTAAAAGGTCTAAAATCTAATATTTCACACTTGCATGCTTTTGGATGTAAATGCTTCATATTGAATAATGGTAAAAGATTACTAGGAAAATTTAATTCAAAAGCTGACGAGGGAATATTTTTGGGGTACTCTATTAATAGTAAAGCATAGTCTTTAAAAGAAATATTATGCATGTTGAAGAGTCTGTTCATGTAAAATTTGATGAATCTTCACTAAAAGAGGAGATGAAGGTTTTGTGTGATGATGTTTCAGGTGCCCTGAAAAATGCCTACACAAAGAACATGGAAATCGAAAAGGAAGTACAGGATGATTAGGAAAGAAATGTATATCATCAAGAAATGCCAATGGTGTGGAAGACAAAGAAATATCATCCACTCGACAACGTTATAGGTGATATCTCAATGGAAGTGGTAACCCGAAACTCTCTGTGAAACTTTTGTAATTTTGTAGCATTTATGTCTCAAGTCGAGCCTAAGACCATAAATGAGGCCATAGAGGATGAACACTAGGGAATAGCTATACAAGAAGAGCTAAACTAGTTTGAGCATAATAACATATGGGACTTGGTCCCTAAACCTAAAGATCATCCTGTAAAAGGCACATAATGGGTCTTTAAAAAAAAATTGATGAATCTAGTTTGATTATATGAAATAAGGCATGTCTAGTTGCCAAAGGATATAATCAAGAAGAAGGCATCGACTATGATGAAACCTATGCCCCTATTCCAAGGTTGGAGGCTATTCAAATGTTACTAGACTTTGTATCGATAATGAACTTCAAACTCTTTCAAATGGATGTAAAGAGTGCTTTATTGAATGGATATATTCAAGATAAAGTGTATGTAAATCAACCGCCCGACTTTGAAAATCATGAATCCCTAATCATGTTTATAAACTCATAAAGGCGCTATATGGTCTAAAATAGGCTCCTAGAGCTTGGTATGATAGATTGAGTAGTTTTCTATTAGAAAAGGGATTTGAAAGGAGCAATGTTGATACAACTCTCTTTATACTAAAATCAGAAAGTAACATCTTGTTAGTACAAATTTATGTAGATGATATAATATTTGGTGCTACTAACGATTTACTTTGTAAGGAGTTTTCTGATCTTATGAAAGAGGAGTTTGAAATGTTGATGATGGACGAACTAGCATTCTTTCTAGGACTACAAATAAAGCAGATGAGCAGCGGGATATCCATTCACCAAACAAAATATTGCAAGGAACTATTGCAAAGGTTCGAGATGGATAAATGTAAAGAAGCAACAACACCCATGGAATCATCCTAATATCTCGACAAAGATGAAAAGGTAAAGCAATTGAGGTAACAAAATATTGTGGGATAATTGGTTCTTTATTGTATCTAACTGCTAGTCACCCCGATATAATATTTAGTGAATCTATGTGTGCAAGATATCAAGCCTCAAATAAGGAATCTCATTTTAGTGTTGTAAAATGTGTTATGAAATATCTTAAAGGAACTATGTCTATGGGTTTGTGGTATCCTATGGATGCTTCGTTATCCCTAATAGGATATTCTGATTCTGACTTTGCGGGATGCAAGTTAGACCATAAAAGTACTAGCGGGACTTGCCATATTTTGGGCAGCTCCCTAGTATCATGGCATAGTAAGAATCAAGTATGTGTTGTTGTTTCTACCACCGAAACAGAATATATTGCCGACAGCATTTGTTGCACTCAGATTCTATGGATGAAGTAACAATTATCAGACTTTGGCTTAAAACTAGACAAAATTCCAATAAAATGCGATAACACTAATGCCATAAATCTATCAAAGAACCCTATTCTGCATTCTAGAATTAAGCATATAGATATTAGACATTAATTTTAAAGAGATCATGTACAAAAAGGTGACTGCATACTTGAATTTGTTGAAACCTCGAAGTAATTGGCGAATATTTTCACCAAGCCCCTTCCACGAGAAAGATTCTTTGTGTTACGCAGAGAACTTGGCATACTTGATGAAAAATATCTAAACTAATTTGCTTAGGGTAATTATGTGCCTTTGCTTGAACTTAAATATATGCTCAGGAATAATATATGTTATGAATGCATGCTTCCTTGTTTAGATTATCTTCATGAATGTTTTTATGCTTCCTTAGTGTGTCAAAATCCTTTAGGTTTGTGTCTTAGCAATAACACTCTTGCATATTCTAGAAATCTTTAAAATGCATTGAAATCTATGTTAAGCTCTGTCAATAATCGATTGTTCTGTACCTTAATCGATTAATTCGAGTTCCAGTAACCAAAATAAATTTTTCATCTTGCGTTTTAATCGATTAACACTCACTTTATTTGTAGTCCTATAAAGAACCATGGAGACCCTTATTACTCTCCCATTCTTCAAGAAGCTAGGTTGGCCAAGTTCCAAGGCCGAGAGCAAACATACATCTGGTATACAGATGTAGAATGGATGGTTGAACAAGGCTTTCAATTCCCACATGGTTTGGAGAACCAAGGAGCGAATAAATTCTTGGAATTGAAAGGTAAAATTTATCTTTCGCTCATTCGGGAATTTATAGCAACTTTAGGTATAAAGATGAGGTGTATTCTTCAATGGTAATGGGGTAGACGATAATTCTGGATGAGGAACTATTTTTGGATGTTGAAGGTCTTAATAGTGATGAATAGATGTTAGGAGACTATAACAATGAGTCATGGGACTCATTTGATGTTGTTGAAATGTATAAATCATGCCTAAGAGGGCCTCACTTGTTTGTGAAAGGGGAATTGACCAAAGCAGGGTCATTGTCTGTTGAAAACCGACTCTTACACTATTTGATTGCATATATATTAGTTCAAAGGAATACCAACCACACTCAACCCACCATCAATGATCTCAAGCTTATGTTCGCCATACAGGAAGGCATTGCGGTGAACTAGCCTTCGGAAATCTTGAAAGTTATGCAGGGCATAGCTTCATCTTCATCAAGGCTGCTTGCATATGGGATATTCATCTCTCGTGTCATTGACTATTACAAGATTGACACATCATATGTGGACACTATCACGACAAACTCCCGAGAGCATCTTGTTGGTGATAATCATATGTGAACCAAGCAAATAAGATCTAAATTTATCTAGAGGAAATATATTAACTAACTATATTAACCAAATATGATATGAAAATGATAATAGATTTAATCAGGCCAAATAATCTCAAATTAACTCCTTTTAGGAATATTAGTCCAATAAAGTCTAAAATACCAAACCATGTGAAACAAAGTCAATTAGGCACCAAGAATAATCAATCATGCTAGATTAAGGTTATGAATAGTGTGTAATATATTGCTTATCAATAGCGCATGTGTCTCGGTTTGCCACACTCATGGCAAGTTAGGCGATCTTTGGGAACCTTGCCCTTTCTACTTGAGTCTCTCGCCTCTTTCTTATGAAACCGTTTGAAATCTCCTTTCTTTTTGAGAAATTTACCAAATTTTCAAACTAGGAGTGTCAAGGTTTCGTCATCCATATCAGAATCATAATAGTCGTCATCTTTGTCTTCTTGTTCTTGTGACGTTGTAGATTTGAAAGCCTTTTTCTTTCTGTCTGTTTCCTCATGCATGTTTAAGCATCCCAACTCCATTTCATGCTCATGGAGTTTTCTAAAGAGAGTTTTTAGAGGCATTGTGAGACCCTAAAGAACTCGTCATATGATAAAGCATAAGTTATGATGTTCTTAGCCTTAAGGTTGTGTTGGACTTTTCGTTTCTCTTAATCAGTACATAAGCCTTTAGGTTATTCTTTAGGCTCACCATCCACCAAGTGTGGTAGAGTAAAAGGACCATTGACAACGGATTCTCAAATATATGTGTCGATTGCCTCGATAAAGATTCTCATACACATTTTCCAATAGGCGTACCCCTTTCCACTCCATATCGGAGGGCAGTTGATGGATGTGCCATCACCGCCAAAAGGGTTAGTGGAACCCATAGTGAATATCCCTAGGATCAACGAATAAAGCGGTCAAGCTAGCTCTTTCATCCTAGCTCTGATACCACTTGTTGGGTACCACTAAGGTAAATTACACCTAGAGGGGGTGAATAGGTGTAGCAGATCACTAGTCCAACTTTTCCGATTAATACACAAAAACAGAAAGCTGTTGCAGTTAATCGATTATGATCAGTGTAAATCGATTATGTACAGTTTGATTAATCGATTATATACAGCTTCAATCGATTATGTTGTATCTTGATATTCTTTAAAAACCATGAAGATTAACAATCTTTATTGCCCTAAATTGATGCATGATTTTACGTAGATTATTAACACTTAGTACAAACCACAGAAATCAATCAAATCATAAATCAATAAATACTGAAATGTAAAAGAGATAGGGAAAATGAAAGTGCTCAAGGATTTTAATCCTGATTTGTTTGCGGGTCCACTATTGGAAACCAATCGTTTGATACAATCCCACTTCCAATACACCTAGCAAGAACTTCCTTCTAGAACCTGATGAGCCTACTTGCTCGGTTTGACTTCATTACTCGCATAGTAGGGTACACACCGTTCACAATTCTGGCCCCAGCCGAAGTTTCGCTCGATCCAAGACTTCCTACTGTGTGAAGACACACAATTCTCTTTTATGATGTTACTAACACATCAAGAGAACCAATCCTTGTTTTTCATAATTTTTGTCGAGTTATCGATGCACACTTAATGCGCGAATATAGACTATGATCTCAGCTCTCCAAACTTCTACAAAACTCTCACAAGATGCCTACAACTAAATATGGCGTAATGCACTGGTTTTTCAAATGAGTGAAAACAATATCACTTTGGAAATGTTTCTTTCTCTCTAGAAAACGATGCAAGATTTCATTTTCTTTTGCTCAAAGAATAAGCAAGATGCTATCAATTTTTTGTACTGAGAATCTTGGTTTTCTTCCTCTCAATGAAATTTTTGAATGTATTAATTATATGCATTAGTTAAAAAAAACAAATTCTATATTAAACTGATTTTAATTGATGTTAATCGATTATCTAACCAGTTAATCAATTAACTGTTTATGCAAAATAGTTTTTCCATTAAGGTTTAATCGATTATCAATCTCTTTAATTGATTAGTAAACCAGAAATCCTAGGAAGTTAGTCACTGTAACTCCTTTTAATCGATTACACTAATCCTTAATCGATTAATAGATTTCAACAAGATATGATCGATTATCAATCATATTAATCAATTAATATATATGAAAATGGTTTTCGTTGATGTATGGTAAACATTCTATATGATGAAAGAACATGCAACACATGATTTTGAAATAGATGCCTCTTTTATGCACAAAAAAACATGTATGCTTAATGTAGATGCATGATTCTACCTATCATATATATATATATATATATATATATTTAGATGCAATGTCTCAACCTATATGAATTTCATTTGAAGCTCTTGTGAGACTTCCATCTAAGGTTTACAGAACCTAGACTCAAAACTACGCAACCATCTTAGAACTTCTAGAATGATAAAATACTCCTAAGTCTACGATGTTGACCTTTGAGTCTTTGGCATGTTGTTTGTTGTGATGTCCACATTTTCAAGCTTCTAGTTAACTCATTGTCTTCATCAAAACTAAGTAGATCAATCATAATGGCAACTTTTACTATTTGCTATTTCAAGACCGACTCTACGACTTAGGAAGAGGAGAACTCGATTTCTACATCTCCCAATTGATTTGGAGTAGCCATTGTTTTATGCGGTTAAAACATAGAAAACTCTTTATTGTGTCCAATTAGGATAATATGACCTTTAAATAAATATTCTGAGCTCGAGAGTCGATTACGGATCAGGGAAGATATTAGCACCCCATCCACACATATTAAAATGGTACCCTCTCAAATCACATGGACTATTATACCCTTTAACATATTTATTGAATATTCAATTACTAAAGAAAAAAAATTTATTTTGTTATTTTGCGTCTGACAAGAGTTCATCTTGCTCCTACGTATCTCTATGTGCAATAGGGAAATGAAGACTACATAGTTCTATTTTGAAAATGATTAGTTAGTTCTGTTGATTTTTGTTAATTTGAAAATATCAATAGATTTGGTGGAGTTGATTTTTATTGATTTTCAAATATGGCTTAGAGACGATGTTGGTCGTAGACCTTCTTCCCATTTTCAGAGAAGTAAGAGCCTACTCGAACCATGAACTTACTATAAAAATTCCATAAAATTCATTTAGTGATAAGATAGTTTTTGAATTATTTTTTATATGGAATTAATAGCTTGGAGATGATGTTGGTTGTAGATCCTCTTCGCATTTTCAAAAAAGTTAGAGACGACTTAAACCATAACTTTACTACAAAATTCCAATTTTTTAGATATTTAATTGATAAGAATGATTAATAAACACCTTTAGATAATTATTTAAAGATGTAACATTTGTAATAAGTTAGGGAAAATAATCTAAATATGTAACATGCTTACCAAAAGCATAGACTTGGTTGAGATATTTGGAGTTACCCTCTGAAATAGCTTTCATCAGAACAAAGTTCTCAAGTTAATTTTTTTTTAAAGAACCAATTATATAGGTGAGCTACCAACATTATCCATCAGCGCATGACTCTTATTCGAATAAACCACCTCATTTTAACATTGATCTTCTACTTCAGCCACAAGACATGATAGCTTTAATGTAGAAACTTTGACTCAACTTTCCACTAATAGGCACCATGATCTTCTATCATGTTGCAATGCTTAATGTAATTTGTTCATTGGCTTTTGTTTATTTTCCCCTTATGCCGTGTTGGGATATGAAAGTTTGAGGAGAAACAACTACAAAAGAGAGAGATTGGAAGAATAGAGAAAAAATGGATTTGTGGAAGGAACTATGGTTTTATCAAAAGTTTTGTGTGGCCCCTCTGCCAGGTTAGGGATTAGAGAGAAAAAAGGAATTTATATTGCCTTCTATCTTCCTTTTCAACTTCATAAGTTAATTTTTTTTTACACATCCCCACACTATCAGTTTTATTTCCCTGATGATTCCTTTCACTCTCTATATTTTCTATACTTTTTACTTCTTCTGCCGTTCATTACCTTCTTTTAAATGTTTTGTAACATCAATAACTTTAGATATTCTTAATATATTGGCATATAACAAAAAAAACTCATTGTCAAATCAGTCTGGACACGAATCGCGACCTTATCCGACGTTTCTCGCTTAAAACACTTCACTGGTCAATGTACAGCCTCACACACTATATAAAAATACTATTACCAAGTCATTAAAGATAACTTATAAATATGACAATTATAATAATATTAATAACTGATTTGATTCCCTTTTCACATCCTTTTTTTTCTATCTCTCAATTTTGTTTCATATTCCCTTTTCTTCTTTGTTTCACATTCAGAAAAAATAATAAAGAGGATTTGTAACCTTTTTACAACTATTTTTTTCTCTCTCTCATTCTCTTTTTCATATCTTTTTCTTCTTCTTTGTCTCATATCTCTTTATTCTTGTTTTTGGTAGTTACAATCGAAAATAATTTATTTGACGGATTTACTTCACCATCATCATAGAAAACATGTATAGCTATATTTGTTTAACCTAATATGATGATTTTTGTATCTCGTTACTAAATTTTCATCATTGTAAATTTGTTCTTGTTTTGTAGATATGTTTTTTAAGGTGCATCTTTTTTATTGATTTTTTTGTTTATTTTATAGATTTATTCGTATTCTGTAGATTTGTTCTCATCTTTCATTTATTTGTTTGTATATTTTTTCATAGTTGTTTATTTACGAGGATCTCATCTTAAGAATGATCACAACCTCAAAAATTAACAACATGGTGGCTTTCTTAAGTCCAACATAGTTATGCAATGTTTTCCCGCTTAAAACACTTCACTGATCAATGTACATCCACACATGGTTCAATATATGCAATATATGATTTATTGGCGTTATAAAATATATGTGCATTACTTGTGCATTATGCATAAACAAAGAAGTGGCACCTGCAAGTGCACGGGTATGCTGCTAGTTTATTTATTAAAATGTAACCCGTAATCATTGTTATCACATTATTAAGACAAATGGAACTAACAAATTACATTCGTAATAAAACTGCCAATAATTAAATATTTGTTGATTAAGATTTGAAAATAAAATTAGTTATGGGACAACACAACATGCTATTTTCAATTCTTTTGACGTTTTGAAAATTTCACAGAGGTCGGACAAAATTGAGTGTGTTACCCCTTTGTACTTATTGCTTACTGGATAGTAAGCAAACTAAGGTTTAAGTGTTATCTTAGTAAGTAATTAGTAAAGAAATGAACATACATTTTGTCAAGGTCAAGATAATGATCCGAAAGTAAAATTTGAAATTGAGAGCGTGAAGATACCAATGGGTCTCAGGGATTCATGCTAGGCCCAGGATCCTAGAAAATTATAATTGAAAGCACATTAGGCTTGGGGTCCTAGAAAACAAATACTTTAAAACGAGAATGCAGGTCGGGTACTGCTGAAACTTGGAAATTCACACCAGGCTCGGGGTCCTGGAAAGCAAAGATTTTAAAACGAGAACATAGGTCGGGTACTGCCGGAACTCGGATCAAGGAAATTAAAAACGAGAACGCAGGTCGGGTACTACCGAAAATCGAGACAATAAAGGTAAATACGAGAACACAAGTCCTGTATTGCGAGAACTCGGGACAATAAAAGTAAAGAAAGGATTTTTTTAAAGATAGTTCTAGCATCTGAGTCCAACAACGTCATAACATTTCGACATCTGAATCCGACAATGGTTTGGCATAGAAAGTAATTTGATTGACCACCTGTGATAATGTGGTTATGCAAGAATGACACTTGCCTTGTATGTATTAGAGTATGTCTGGTGATGCTTTAGAATTGACTTAGTCAGTGATATGTTTCAAAGTATGTTTGTATTGTTATGAATGATATGTAATGAATGAGAGTAGGGTATGTTTGTCATATGAGGTGATGTATGAACTTTGATTATATTTGTATGTTGAAGTGGTGTATGAACCACAAATATTGAATAATTGGATGATATTGAGATTTGCAACAATGGATTTAGAATTTTTTGTGTTCATTTGTCTTCAAAGTTGCTCTTTGGCATCCTTAAAACTTTTCACCTTGTAAACTTTTTATGACTGGCTTTAGTTGATAGAGTTGTGGATGAGTTGCTTGCTTTCTAATATGACTTTGATCTTTCGAGAAATTGCCCCATTTTATAGTGGGTGAATCAATTAAAGTGCCTCAATATCTTGTCAAGAGTTTATTCGAAGAGTCTAATCGTCCAATAAATTGCCCTAGTATCTTGTCAATAATTAATTGGAAGAGTATGCTCATCCAATAAATTGCACCAGATTATATGATTGTGGATGAGCAATATTGACTTTCCACTTGAGGGTGTTCATTTTATTTTTCCTATTTTTTCCCATAATACCTGATATAGGTATGAGTCGAAATTCTCTCTTTTTTTATACTAAATCGCCTTTTTAAGTTTTCAAATTAGCATTGCTCTCATTTTCTTACGTCTTCCTTGCAGGTTTTCAACCTAGCGCTCTTTTCTTCTGTATTTTTTTTTATTTGTTTTTCTTGTCTTGAATTTTTTGAAAACCTCAATTGTGATGGTCTTGAATGCATCTAAGCATGGGTCACCCTTGAAGGCTAAATGTGCTAGTATAAGATCTTTCCTATGTTTGATTGAGGAATTTTAGATTGATCAATTTTGAGCGACTTCAACATTGCCCCATTTATGCGTTTCTTGGTGCTTTCACCTTGATAAACATAATCAACCCAATAAACGCTCTAATTTGAGATAGTAGGAGTCATCTTTCTACTCATATTGTTCCCACGAGCTTAGTAAAGAGGGTCTTGGTAAGAACTACCTCGAAACTGTCTCAGTTTGGTTGTCTTCAATTATTCTTTTTCTCTATTGCACCTCTTTTTATTTCCACTCGTCATGTGTTTACTCAGTGCACAACTCTTTAGAAAGAAATACCAAAAACAATTATCATAAAAAATTGATTTTTTTGTTGATGTGGTGGTTATGATGAAAGGAGAGATATGAGTTTAATTCTATGCGTTGAAAGTGAGATATTTTCATCCAAAATTTATGACATTTATCAGAGTCAACATTTCTTTTCCCTAGTATATTTCTTAGGCAAATCAAATCCTCGACAAAATCTTTTGAGCTTGTATCATGGCCTGACTAAGGGTTTTCATGAAAAATATATAGGCTCAAAGATGTGTCTCCCATGCCATTTTTCCTTTCTCCCTTCTCGTGTCTTAATTATCCTATTCTTAACGATTTTCTGTCATGACTTTCAAGTACTAAAATTTTGTTGGATTTTTATGTCGAAGGACTAGAGCACAACCTACTAAGCATTAGCCAGTTGTGTAACAAAGAAAATAAGGTATCTTTCGACTCAAACTGTTGCATCATTCATGACAAGGTAAATAATAATGTCAAGTTAATAGGGCAGCGAATAAACAACATTTATATGATCGATTTGGATGATGTCACCACTCTGTTTTCAAAATGTTTTATCACTAAAGAGAGTGACATCTAGCTGTGGCACAGGCGAATAACACATGTCGATTTAAAGCATCTAGCTAAGTTATCATCACAGGATTTAGTAGTAGGATTATAAAAGCTTGATTTCAAATCAAAAGACTCTTGTGACACTTGTCAAAAGTGTAAACAAGTAAAGAATTCATTTTCATCTAAAAATGTGATATCCACAATAAAGCCTTTGGACTTACTCCATATGGATTTGTTTGGACCATCACAAATTATGAGCTTTGGTGGTAGCTATTATGCGTTGGTAATTGTTGATAATTTCTCTAGATATACATGGACTTTGTTTCTTGCTCTAAAAAGCGATGCTTTTTTAAGACTTTTAAAAATCTGGCCAAACAGCTTCAAAACCAATTTGATCATAAGATAGTGTATATTTGTAGCGATCATGGTGGAGAATTTGAAAATCACCTATTTGACAAATTTTGCAAAAAGCATGGGATCCTACATCAGTATTCGGCTCCTCGAACGTCTCAACAAAATGGAGTTGTTGAGAGGAAAAATCGAGTATTAGAGGAGCTAGCTAGGACAATGCGGTGCATACTTCTTGTTACGTAATAAATCAAGTACTACTTAGGCCTACACTCTTAAAAATACCATAGGAATTACTAAAAGGTCTAAAATCTAATATTTCACACTTGCATGCTTTTGGATGTAAATGCTTCATATTGAATAATGGTAAAAGATTACTAGGAAAATTTAATTCAAAAGCTGACGAGGGAATATTTTTGGATCTATTAATAGTAAAGCATATTGAGTCTTTAAAAGAAATATTATGCATGTTGAAGAGTCTGTTCATGTAAAATTTGATGAATCTTCACTAAAAGAGAAGATGAAGGTTTTGTGTGATGATGTTTCAGGTGCCCTGAAAAATGCATACACAAAGAACATGGAATCGAAAAGGAAGTACAGGATGATTAGGAAAGAAATGCATATCATCAAGAAATGCCAATGGTGTGGAAGACAAAGAAATATCATCCACTCGACAACGTTATAGGTGATATCTCAATGGAAGTGGTAACCCGAAACTCTCTGTGAAACTTTTGTAATTTTGTAGCATTTATGTCTCAAGTCGAGCCTAAGACCATAAATGAGGCCATAGAGGATGAACACTAGGGAATAGCTATACAAGAAGAGCTAAACTAGTTTGAGCATAATAACATATGGGACTTGGTCCCTAAACCTAAAGATCATCCTGTAATAGGCACATAATGGGTCTTTAAAAATAAATTGATGAATCTAGTTTGATTATATGAAATAAGGCACGTCTAGTTGCCAAAGGATATAATCAAGAAGAAGGCATCGACTATGATGAAACCTATGCCCCTATTCCAAGGTTGGAGGCTATTCAAATGTTACTAGACTTTGTATCGATAATGAACATCAAACTCTTTCAAATGGATGTAAAGAGTGCTTTATTGAATGGATATATTCAAGATAAAGTGTATGTAAATCAACCGCCCGACTTTGAAAATCATGAATCCCTAATCATGTTTATAAACTCGTAAAGGCGCTATATGGTCTAAAATAGGCTCCTAGAGCTTGGTATGATAGATTGAGTAGTTTTCTATTAGAAAAGGGATTTGAAAGGAGCAATGTTGATACAACTCTCTTTATACTAAAATCAGAAAGTAACATCTTGTTAGTACAAATTTATGTAGATGATATAATATTTGGTGCTACTAACGATTTACTTTGTAAGGAGTTTTTCTGATCTTATGAAAGAGGAGTTTGAAATGTTGATGATGGACGAACTAGCATTTTTTCTAGGACTACAAATAAAGTAGATGAGCAGCGGGATATCCATTCACCAAGCAAAATATTGCAAGGAACTATTGCAAAGGTTCGAGATGGATAAATGTAAAGAAGCAACAACACCCATGGCATCATCCTAATATCTCGACAAAGATGAAAAGGTAAAGCAATTGAGGTAACAAAATATCGTGGGATAATTGGTTCTTTATTGTATCTAACTGCTAGTCGCCCCGATATAATATTTAGTGAATGTATGTGTGCAAGATATCAAGCCTCAAATAAGGAATCTCATTTTAGTGTTGTAAAATGTGTTATGAAATATCTTAAAGGAACTATGTCTATGGGTTTGTGGTATCCTATGGATGCTTCGTTGTCCCTAATAGGATATTCTGATTCTGACTTTGCGGGATGCAAGTTAGACCAGAAAAGTACTAGCGGGACTTGCCATATTTTGGGCAGCTCCCTAGTATCATGGCATAGTAAGAATCAAGTATGTGTTGTTGTGTCTACCACCGAAACGGAATATTTTGCCGCCAGCGTTTGTTGCACTCAGATTCTATGGATGAAGTAGCAATTATCAGACTTTGGCTTAAAACTAGAAAAAATTCCAATAAAATGCGATAACACTAATGCCATAAATCTATCAAAGAACCCTATTCTGCATTCTAGAATTAAGCATAGAGATATTAGACATTAATTTTAAAGAGATCATGTACAAAAAGGTGACTGCATACTTGAATTTGTTGAAACCTCGAAGTAATTGGCGAATATTTTCACCAAGCCCCTTCCACGAGAAAGATTCTTTGTGTTACGCAGAGAACTTGGCATACTTGATGAAAAATATCTAAACTAATTTGCTTAGGGTAATTATGTGCCTTTGCTTGAACTTAAATATATGCTCAGGAATAATATATGTTATGAATGCATGCTTCCTTGTTTAGATTATCTTCATGAATGTTTTTATGCTCCCTTAGTGTGTCAAAATCCTTTAGGTTTGTGTCTTAGCAATAACACTCTTCCATATTCTAGAAATCTTTAAAATGCATTGAAATCTGTGTTAAGCTCTGTCAATAATCGATTGTTCTGTACCTTAATCGATTAATTCGAGTTCTAGTAACCAAAATAAATTTTTCATCTTGCGTTTTAATCGATTAACACTCACTTTATTCATAGTCCTATAAAGAACCATGGAGACCCCTATTACTCTCCCATTCTTCAAGAAGCTAGGTTGGCCAAGTTCCAAGGCCGAGAGCAAACATACATCTGGTATACAGATGTAGAATGGATGGTTGAACAAGGCTTTCAATTCCCACATGGTTTGGAGAACCAAGGAGCGAATAAATTCTTGGAATTAAAAGGTAAAATTTATCTTTCGCTCATTCGAGAATTTATAGCAACTTTAGGTATAAAGATGAGGTGTATTCTTCAATGGTAATGGGGAAGACGATAATTCTGGATGAGGAACTATTTTTGGATGTTGAAGGTCTTAATAGTGATGAATAGATGTTAGGAGACTATAACAATGAGTCATGGGACTCATTTGATGTTGTTGAAATGTATAAATCATGCCTAAGAGGGCCTCACTTGTTTGTGAAAGGGGAATTGACCAAAGCAGGGTCATTGTCTGTTGAAAACCGACTCTTACACTATTTGATTGCATATATATTAGTTCAAAGGAATACCAACCACACTCAACCCACCATCAATGATCTCAAGCTTATGTTCGCCATACAGGAAGGCATTGCGGTGAACTAGCCTTCGGAAATCTTGAAAGTTATGCAGGGCATAGCTTCATCTTCATCAAGGCTGCTTGCATATGGGATATTCATCTCTCGTGTCATTGACTATTACAAGATTGACACATCATATGTGGACACTATCACGACAAACTCCCGAGAGCATCTTGTTGGTGATAATCATATGTGAACCAAGCAAATAAGATCTAAATTTATCTAGAGGAAATATATTAACTAACTATATTAACCAAATATGATATGAAAATGATAATAGATTTAATCAGGCCAAATAATCTCAAATTAACTCCTTTTAGGAATATTAGTCCAATAAAGTCTAAAACACCAAACCGTGTGAAACAAAGTCAATTAGGCACCAAGAATAATCAATCATGCTAGATTAAGGTTATGAATAGTGTGTAATATATTGCTTATCAATAGCGCATGTGTCTCGGTTTGCCACACTCATGGCAAGTTAGGCGATCTTTGGGAACCTTGCCCTTTCTACTTGAGTCTCTCGCCTCTTTCTTATGAAACCGTTTGAAATCTCCTTTCTTTTTGAGAAATTTACCAAATTTTCAAACTACGAGTGTCAAGGTTTCGTCATCCATATCAGAATCGTAATAGTCGTCATCTTTGTCTTCTTGTTCTTGTGACGTTGTAGCTTTGAAAGCCTTTTTCTTTCTGTCTGTTTCCTCATGCATGTTTAAGCATCCCAACTCCATTTCATGCTCATGGAGTTTTCGAAAGAGAGTTTTTAGAGGCATTGTGAGACCCTAAAGAACTCGTCATATGATAAAGCAGAAGTTATGATGTTCTTAGCCTTAAGGTTGTGTTGGACTTTTCGTTTCTCTTAATCAGTACATAAGCCTTTAGGTTATTCTTTAGGCTCACCATCCACCAAGTGTGGTAGAGTAAAAGGACCATTGACAACGGATTCTCAAATATATGTGTCGATTGCCTCGATAAAGATTCTCATACACATTTTCCAATAGGTGTACCCCTTTCCACTCCATATCGGAGGGCAGTTGATGGATGTGCCATCACCGCTAAAAGGGTTAGTGGAACCCATAGTGAATATCCCTAGGATCAACGAATAAAGCGGTCAAGCTAGCTCTTTCATCCTAGCTCTGATACCACTTGTTGGGTACCACTAAAGTAAATTACACCTAGAGGGGGGTGAATAGGTGTAGCGGATCACTAGTCCAATTTTTCCGATTAATACGCAAAAACAGAAAGCTGTTGCAGTTAATCGATTATGATCAGTGTAAATCGATTATGTAGAGTTTGATTAATAGATTATATACAGCTTCAATCAATTATGTTGTATCTTGATATTCTTTAAAATAGATTTCTTGCAATGCAAACAATGATGATTGGCAATCTTTATTGCCCTAAATTGATGCATGATTTTACGTAGATTATTAACACTTAGTACAAACCACAGAAATCAATCAAATCATAAATCAATAAATACTGAAATGTAAAAGAGATAGGGAAAATGAAAGTGCTCAAGGATTTTAATCCTGATTTGTTTGCGGGTCCACTATTGGAAACCAATCGTTTGATACAATCCCACTTCCAATACACCTAGCAAGAACTTCCTTCTAGAACCTGATGAGCCTACTTGCTCGGTTTGACTTCACTACTCGCATTGTAGGGTACACACCGTTCGCAATTCTGGCCCCAGCTGAAGTTTCGCTCGATCCAAGACTTCCTGCTGTGTGAAGACACACAATTCTCTTTTATGATGATACTAACACATCAAGAGAACCAATCCTTGTTTTTCATAATTTTTGTCGAGTTATCGATGCACACTTAATGCGCGAATATAGACTATGATCTCAGCTCTCCAAACTTCTACAAAACTCTCACAAGATGCCTACAACTAAATATGACGTAATGCACTGGTTTTTCAAATGAGTGAAAACAATATCACTTTGGAAATGTTTCTTTCTCTCTAGAAAACGATGCAAGATTTCATTTTCTTTTGCTCAAAGAATAAGCAAGATGCTATCAATTTTTTGTACTGAGAATCTTGGGTTTCTTCCACTCAATGGAAATTTTGAATGTATTAATTCTATGCATTAGTTAAAAAAAACAAATTCTATATTAAACTGATTTTAACTAATGTTAATCGATTATCTAACTAGTTAATCAATTAACTGTTTATGCAAAATAGTTTTTCCATTAAGGTTTAATCGATTATCAATCTCTTTAATTGATTAGTAAACCAGAAATCCTAGGAAGTTAGTCACTGTAACTCCTTTTAATCGATTACACTAATCCTTAATCGATTAATAGATTTCAACAAGATATGATCGATTATCAATCATATTAATCAATTAATATATATGAAAATGGTTTTCATTGATGTATGGTAAACATTCTATATGATGAAAGAACATGTAACACATGATTTTGAAATAGATGCCTCTTTTATGCACAAAAAAACATGTATGCTTAATGTAGATGCATGATTCTACCTATCATATATATATATATATATATATATATATATTTATTTAGATGCAATGTCTCAACCTATATGAATTTCATTTTAAGCTCTTGTGAGACTTCCATCTAAGGTTTACAGAACCTAGACTCAAAACTACGCAACCATCTTAGAACTTCTAGAATGATAAAATACTCCTAAGTCTACGATGTTGACCTTTGAGTCTTTGGTATGTTATTTGTTGTGATGTCCACATTTTCAAGCTTCTAGTTAACTCATTGTCTTCATCAAAACTAAGTAGATCAATCATAATGGCAACTTTTACTATTTGCTATTTCAAGACCGACTCTACGACTTAGGAAGAGGAGAACTCGATTTCTACATCTCCCAATTGATTTGGAGTAGCCATTGTTTTATGCGGTTAAAACATAGAAAACTCTTTATTGTGTCCAATTAGGATAATATGACCTTTAAATAAATATTCTGAGCTCGAGAGTCGATTACGGATCAGGGAAGATATTAGCACCCCATCCACACATATTAAAATGGTACCCTCACAAATCACATGGACTATTATACCCTTTAACATATTTATTGAATATTCAATTACTAAAGAAAAAAATTTATTTTGTTATTTTGTGTCTGGACAAGAGTTCATCTTGCTCCTACGTATCCCTATGTGCAATATGGAAATCAAGACTACATAGTTCTGTTTTGAAAATGATTAGTTAGTTCTGTTGATTTTTGTTAATTTGAAAATATCAATAGATTTGGTGGAGTTGATTTTTATTGATTTTCAAATATGGCTTAGAGACGATGTTGGTCGTAGACCTTCTTCCCATTTTCAGAGAAGTAAGAGCCTACTCGAACCATGAACTTACTATAAAAATTCCATAAAATTCATTTAGTGATAAGATAGTTTTTGAATTATTTTTTATATGGAATTAATAGCTTGGAGATGATGTTGGTTGTAGATCCTCTTCGCATTTTCAAAAAAGTTAGAGACGACTTAAATCATGACTTTACTACAAAATTCCAATTTTTTAGATATTTAATTGATAAGAATGATTAATAAACACCTTTGGATAATTATTTAAAGAAGTAACATTTGTAATAAGTTAGGGAAAATAATCTAAATATGTAACATGCTTACCAAAAGCATAGACTTGGTTGAGATATTTGGAGTTACCCTCTGAAATAGCTTTCATCAGAACAAAGTTCTCAAGTTAATTTTTTTTTTAAAGAACCAATTATATAGGTGAGCTACCAACATTATCCATCAGCGCAGGACTCTTATTTGAATAAACCACCCATCAATAACTTTAGATATTCTTAATATATTGGCATATAACAAAAAAAAAACTCATTGTCAAATCAGTCTGGACACGAATCGCGACCTTATCCACCATTTCTCGCTTAAAACACTTCACTGGTCAATGTACAGCCTCACACACTATATAAAAATACTATTACCAAGTCATTAAAGATAACTCATAATGACAATTATAATAATATTAATAACTGATAATATAGGAGATTTGATTCCCTTTTAACATCCATTTTTTCTCTCTCTCAATTTTGTTTCATATTTCATTTTCTTTTTTGTTTCACATTCGGAACAAATAATAAAGATGATTTGAAACCTTTTTACAAACATTTTTTTTTCTCTCTCTCATTCTCTTTTTCATATCTTTTTCTTCTTCTTTGTCTCATATCTCTTTATTCTTGTTTTTGGTAGTTACAATCGAAAATAATTTATTTGACGGATTTACTTCACCATCATCATAGAAAACATGTATAGCTATATTTGTTTAACCTAATATGATGATTTTTGTATCTCGTTACTAAATTTTCATCATTGTAAATTTGTTCTTGTTTTGTAGATATGTTTTTTAAGGTGCATCTTTTTTATTGATTTTTTTGTTTATTTTATAGATTTATTCGTATTCTGTAGATTTGTTCTCATCTTTCATTTATTTGTTTGTCTATTTCTTTCATAGATTTTTTGTTTATTTTGTAAATTTGTTCTTTAAAGTGTATTTTTCCTTGATTTTGTTGTTTATTTTTCGTTGATTTGATTATTTTGTATATATGTTCTCATCGAGTTCATTATTTTTGTAGATTTCTTCTTCCAATAATTTTCTTCTTTAGTGTTTTATTTACGAGGATCTCATCTTAAGAACGATCATACCCTAAAAAATTAACAACATGCTGCCTTTCTTAAGTCCAACATAATTAAGCAATGTTTCTCCGCTTAAAACACTCAGCTAATCAAGTACAACCTCACACACGATATAAAAATATTTTTACCAATTGTTTGAAGATAACTCATAAATGACAATTATAATAATATTAATAACTGATAATATAGGAGATTTGATTCCCTTTTCACATCCATTTTTTCTCTCTCTCAATTTTGTTTCATATTTCGTTTTCTTTTTTGTTTCACATTCGGAACAAATAATAAAGATGATTTGAAACCTTTTTACAAACATTTTTTTCTCTCTCTCTCATTCTCTTTTTCATATCTTTTTCTTCTTCTTTGTCTCATATCTCTTTATTCTTGTTTTTGGTAGTTACAATCGAAAATAATTTATTTGACGGATTTACTTCACCATCATCATAGAAAACATGTATAGCTATATTTGTTTAACCTAATATGATGATTTTTGTATCTCGTTACTAAATTTTCATCATTGTAAATTTGTTCTTGTTTTGTAGATATGTTTTTTAAGGTGCATCTTTTTTATTGATTTTTTTGTTTATTTTATAGATTTATTCGTATTCTGTAGATTTGTTCTCATCTTTCATTTATTTGTTTGTATATTTTTTCATAGACTTTTTGTTTATTTTTTAAATTTGTTCTTTAAAGCGTACATTTTTATTGATTTGTTGTTTATTTTTTGTTGATTTGTTTATTTTATATAAATGTTCTCATTGATTTCATTATTTTAGTAGATTTATTCTTCCAATTATTCTCTTTTTTAGTGTCTTATTTACGAGGATCTCATCTTAAGAATGATCATACCCTAAAAAATTAACAACATGCTGCCTTTCTTAAGTCCAACATAATTATGCAATGTTTCTCCGCTTAAAACACTCAGCTGATCAAGTACAACCTCACACACCATATAAAAATATTTTTACCAATTGTTTGAAGATAACTCATAAATGACAATTATAATAATATTAATAACTGATAATATAGGAGATTTGATTCCCTTTTCACATCCTTTTTTTTCTATCTCTCAATTTTGTTTCATATTCCCTTTTCTTCTTTGTTTCACATTCAGAAAAAATAATAATTACCCCTCTATACTTATTGCTTACTGGATAGTAAGCAAACTAAGGTTTAAGCGTTATCTTAGTAAGTAATTAGTAAAGAAATGAACATACATTTTGTCAAGGTCAAGATAATGATCCCAATATAAAATTTGAAATTGAGAGTGTGAAGATGCCAATGGGTCTCTGGGATTCATGCTAGGCCCAGGATCCTAGAAAATTATAATTGAAAGCACATTAGGCTCGGGGTCCTAGAAAACAAATACTTTAAAACGAGAACGCAGGTCGGGTACTGCTGAAACTTGGAAATTCACATCAGGCTCAGGGTCCTGGAAAGCAAAGATTTTAAAACGAGAACATAGGTCGAGTACTGCCGGAACTCGGATCAAGGAAATTAAATACGAGAACGCAGGTCGGGTACTGCCGAAAATCGAGACAATAAAGGTAAATACGAGAACACAAGTCCTGTATTGCGAGAACTCGGGACAATAAAAGTAAAGAAACGATTTTTTTAAAGATAGTTCTAGCATCTGAGTCCAGCAATGTCATAACATTTCGACATCTGAATCCGACAATGGTTTGACATAGAAAGTAATTTGATTGACCACCTGTGATAATGTGGTTATGCAAGAATGACACTTGCCTTGTATGTATTAGAGTATGTCTGGTGATGCTTTAGAATTGACTTAGTTAGTGATATGTTTCAAAGTATGTTTGTATTGTTATGAATGATATGTAATGAATGAGAGTAGGGTATGTTTGTCATATGAGGTGATGTATGAACTTTGATTATATTTGTATGTTGAAGTGGTGTATGAACCACAAATATTGAATAAGTGGATGATATTGAGTTTTGCAACAATGGATTTAGAATTTTTGGTGTTCATTTGTCTTCAAAGGTGCTCTTTGGCATCCTTAAAACTTTTCACCTTGTAAACTTTTTATGACTGGCTTTAGTTGATAGAGTTGTGGATGAGTTGCTTGCTTTCTAATATGACTTTGATCTTTCGAGAAATTGCCCCATTTTATAGTGGGTGAATCAATTAAAGTGCCTCAATATCTTGTCAAGAGTTTATTCGAAGAGTCTAATCGTCCAATAAATTGCCCTAGTATCTTGTCAATAATTAATTGGAAGAGTATGCTCATCCAATAAATTGCACCAGATTATATGATTGTGGATGAGCAAGATTGACTTTCCACTTGAGTGTGTTCATTTTATTTTTCCTATTTTTCCCAATACCTGATATAGGTATGAGTCGAAATTCTCTCTTTTTTTATACTAAATCGCCTTTTTAAGTTTTCAAATTAGCATTGCTCTCATTTTCTTACGTCTTCCTTGCAGGTTTTCAACCTAGCGCTCTTTTCTTCTGTATTTTTTTTTATTTGTTTTTCTTGTCTTGAATTTTTTGAAAACCTCAATTGTGATGGTCTTGAATGCATCTAAGCATGGGTCACCCTTGAAGGCTAAATGTGCTAGTATAAGATCTTTCCTATGTTTGATTGAGGAATTTTAGATTGATCAATTTTGAGCGACTTCAACATTGCCCCATTTATGCGTTTCTTGGTGCTTTCACCTTGAGAAACATAATCAACCCAGTAAACACTCTAATTTGAGATAGTAGGAGTCATCTTTCTACTCATATTGTTCCCACGAGCTTAGTAAAGAGGGTCTTGGTAAGAACTACCTCGAAACTGTCTCAGTTTGGTTGTCTTCAATTATTCTTTTTCTCTATTGCACCTCTTTTTATTTCCACTCGTCATGTGTTTACTCAGTGCACAACTCTTTAGAAAGAAATACCAAAAACAATTATCATAAAAAATTGATTTTTTTGTTGATGTGGTGGTTATGATGAAAGGAGAGATATGAGTTTAATTCTATGCGTTGAAAGTGAGATATTTTCATCCAAAATTTATGACATTTATCAGAGTCAACATTTCTTTTCCCTAGTATATTTCTTAGGCAAATCAAATCCTCGACAAAATCTTTTGAGCTTGTATCATGGCCTGACTAAGGGTTTTCATGAAAAATATATAGGCTCAAAGATGTGTCTCCCATGCCATTTTTCCTTTCTCCCTTCTCGTGTCTTAATTATCCTATTCTTAACGATTTTCTGTCATGACTTTCAAGTACTAAAATTTTGTTGGATTTTTGTGATGTAATAGGTGAAAGCCTAATATTTAGGCGATAATCTTCCCATGAGATATTTGAATTGTTCCTTTTTGCGGTCATTGCTAGTGCATTTTTATTTGCCTTGAGTTTTGCATGAGATTTTTATTGAAGATTCTCAATGGACCTTTTGTAATTTTTTTTCTTTTTCTTTTCATTTTGCACTTTGACCGATAGACGTTTTTTATTTAACTTGTTTTGGATTTTCAGTCATCGGGTTAGATTTAGAAATGGTGTAGGTAGAGTGTATTTGTCTCTTAATAATTGAATGTTAAGGAAAACAGTTGAGAATCTACCATACCCAAGGTTATTTATATTTTGCGGGTATTTTAGAAAAATATCCTTTCATAAAATCTAAGGCTCAAATATCCTCCATTTCATTTAAATTATTGAATCAAAAATCTCACATTAATGTATGAATTAATTTGGTTTTTGCGTATCTTTTGCTTGGGTGAATGAGATTTGTGGAATGTAGAATAAGATGATACTTTGCATGATTAGTGCATTAGTATGTTCTTGTTAAAAAGATATACGGTAGAAAGTCAATTTTATTTTTGAAATGGAATCATGGGTTCCCTAGTGTTTGATAACACTAAGCGTTTGAAAGAGCAGCAAGGGTTTCAAAATATGTTCTGACTCATTATTTCTTCAAGATTGCCAACTTTAACTCGTTCTCTTGATTCGATCATACCACGATTCTTGATTGAAGGTGATTGTCATAAGGGTGTTTAGAAGCAATGATGATATGACTTTCTTTTTTTATCTCTCTTTTTTTGGAATATTTTGAATGCAAATATTTAGATTAAAAAAGCTATTTCCTTTCAATGAGAGACATTGGTATAGTAAGACATTACATCTCGCATTTGATTATTATGAGGTGTACCTCGAAAGCTTTTCTTGCATTGATGACAATCTTAGAGGAAATACGAGGTCTCAGACAAAGATTGCATCTAGATCGTTTCTAAGCATTGACTAATAAACATCTTTCCATGTATTTGGTATCTTAGAAGCGTACCAACAAGGCCGCCTATAGTTGATGACAAGATGTTTTTACCCAAGGTTTCAAACCTAGATTGCATCTATCAAATTCAAGATGTTTTTACTCATCCGAGTTATTTTAGATAGCAAGATATCGCCACAACACTAAGAACTGATGTAGTGTCTTTACAAAAATCTCTCTTAGAAAAGGAATCTGATTATTGAATGAAGAAATATTTTATACATGATTGGATGATATGCGTGATGTATGAGATGTATATTTTTGTGTGGATATGATGCGTGAAAATGTAAATATATTTTTGTCTCCCATTTTGAATGCATATAAAATACATGAATTGATTTATTTATTTTTTGGTCTTTTAGATAGTTTAGGATAGTGTATGCAATGCATTATATGTTATTGCATGAAATGCAATGTTGTAATGTTTTTTTTTGTTGAGAAAATGTATGTCTATGAAGATGTATGAATTGACTTATTTTTTTAATTTTTAGATAATGCGTCTTATGTATGTAATACATTATATGATAATGCATAAAATGCAATGTTTGAATGATATTGTATGTTGTTTTTTGTTATGATGAGTCCATGTATGAGTATATTGTATATATTTTATATGATTAGATGAATGAAAGTTTTATTGATATTTTTTTAATGAATGTTGGAATGATGATTCTTTATTTTTTTAGATGGATGTTTGAATGATGTGTATGAATGATAATTCTTTTATTTTTTTGACGAATATTTGAATGATGTATATCTTGATGAACGTTTGAACGGTGATTTTTATTTTTTTCATGAATATTTAAATTATGTATATTTTGATGAATGTATGGATGAATGGTATATATGAACATGATATAATGATGTTAATGCATTTTGTATGTCTCTAGGGTGTGGGAGACCCTATTTTGGGGAAACATAGCCTTACTTACAATATAATAAAATATCGTGATAAATTTGACAACTATTATACTACTAAGGCTAGCTACAAGTTAAACGATAAAATTATGAACTTATTAGGAAGATAGAAAACTTATCCCTAGGGTGTCAAGCCCATCGAAGGGAATGCATATTATCTCAGGGCATTTAGCCTATCAGAGGTAACAAAAAATATCCCTAGGATGTTGAGCACATCGAAGGGAATAAGAATTATCCCTAGGGTGTTTAGCCCATGGAAGGGAATGAAAATTATTCCTAGGGCTTTTAGCCCACGGTAGGGAATGAAAATATCCCTAGGGCTTTTATTCCATTAGAGAGAATGAAAATTATCCATAGGGCTTTTACCCATCAGAGAGAATGGAAATTATCCATAGGGCTTTTAGCCCATGGTAGGGAATAAAAATTATCCCTAGGGCTCTTAGCCCATTGTAGGTAATGGAAATTATTCCTAGGGTTTTGACCCATGGTAAAGATTGAAGATTATCCCTAGTGTTCTTATCCTATGGTAGAGAATGGAAATTATCCCTAGGGCTTTTAGCCCTTGGTAGGGAATGAAAATTATTTAGTCATCCTTATGGTAAAAGGACATCAAAATGCAATGACATCCTCATAACACTCAGGCATGAACGCTTTTAGGGACAAACGTCACAATTTATGAATGATGATGAAAAAAATGTAGAATATGCTTCATGTGTCTTAAATAAGGCAAATGAAACTAACAAATTAAAATGAAACTAACAATTTAAAATGAAACTAACAAATTAATACAAATGAAACTAAAAAATTAAAGTTGTAGTAAAACTACCAGTAATTAAATTACTGTTGATTAAGATTCGAAAGTAAAATTGGTTATTGGACAACACAAAATGCTATTTTCATTTCTTTTGATATTTTGAAAATTTCATAGAGGCCGAACAAAACTGAGTGTTCACAAGTGTGAAATTATGCTACATTTGCATTGCATTTAACCTACATTGTAGGACATAATTAGGACTTTACGATTGTTTTTAGATTTTATTACTCTTTGTTCGGTTTGAGCATATGTTTTGGCTATGTTTTTCAGGTTGGATGGTTTGAAGCCAAAAAGAGCAGAGATTGGGTGCAAGAAGATGAAAGTCGATGCTGAGACAATGAGAAAGAAAATTGAAGATCTAAAAGAAGTTTAGAGCATGGAATCAGGAAAAATAAAAGTCATCATTGAGACTGGACTGAAGAGAAGCAATTTGAAATGAAGGCACGACACACTGCTAGGTTGTGCTTAGGTCCATGGTTGTGTGTAAATTAAAGAAATTGCATCATTGACTCGGAGAGCAACACGGTCAGGTCGTGCCACCACCCACGACCATGCACCATCACCAATGGCCATGTTCCACCACCCGTAGTCGTAGATCGTTGATTTTGAGTCCCAGGCCATTCCACTACCCATGGGTCGTGGGTCCTACAAATACAGAAGACAACCCTTTGGAGACTATGATCCACGGTTAGTTGTGTCCCACAAAGTAACCGATTACTTAATGCCCAGTTGAGTAATCAGTTACAAGCAAAATCAACATAGAGTATTCGATTACTCAATTGGGAAGTAAGCTTCAGTAATCAGTTACAAGCTTCAGTATTCGGTTATAGAGAGCTATTACACCAGATTTTCAAATCCAAACCCAACAGATTTCATCCAAAACGAATGGATTTTATTCCAATGATGTCCTACCTTCCTATATGGGTTTATTGGCTTATTGGAAGCATATTTAAAGGCCTTGAATTAGCCATTTCGTTCATCCATTCTCTCACACAATTCACTAAACTTTCATAAACAATTCTCTGCCCTTTCATGCAACTTTTGTTCTAAACTTTCAGAATTTTATGAAGTTGCATGAAAGTGTTTGGTCTAAAGTTTTCCAAACTTAAACCCTACTTGAGCATTGTATACTAAGTATAAGAAGAGAAAGAGGGTTGCAATTTATAACATTTTTATATCTTGTAAGGCAATCTTTGTTCTAGAAATTATTCTTCATCCATTGTTGTAAATTTTTCATTTCAAGGGTGTGGTGAGAAAGGGAATAATGTACTTGGAAGAGGTTGTCTTCTAAGTTTGAGAGGTATTAGTGAGTGTGTAATGTACAAGGAGTCTTGGGAGAGAAATTATAATTGCAACTCATCATATCAGTAAAGAAATCTCCTGAACTGCAAGAGTACTGGATGTAGCCTTTGATGGACAAGAATGTGAACCAATATAAAACATCGGTGTACTTATCTTTCTTCATCTCTCTTTATTTATCTTTATGTTTGTAATTTTTTTTGCATTATTTCCGCTGCAACATACTCTCATTTTCATAGCATAAAAATTTTCCACATAAACTAGAACACTAATTCACCTCCTCCCTCTTAGATGCCTTACCAGCAGTGAATGAACATGACTTTGAATACAAGACAAGACAATACATGAGAGTTAACATGGCTTTGAGATGCCTTACAAGTAGTGAATGAACATGGCTTTGAATGACCATGCATAGGACAAGTAAAAGTAAATGAATAGGCTAGATAAATGACCACGCGTGAATTCCTGAGTAAAAGTAAATGAATAGGACAAGCCACATGAATCCAAGCTGGGTAATTGACCATGTATACGCACTCAGCTGAGTGCATAGGCTGAGTGCATAACTTAAGTGCATAGGCTGAGTGCATGTGAATCCTGGCTGGTGATATGACCATGCATAGGCTGAGTAAAGATGCCTTTCAAATTAGAGTTGAGTGAAGTATCAAGGCTGGTGAAACTCGTCCATATGCACATTGAAAAATATTGGAATATTACACCAATGAACTCAACATTTGTATGGTCGAGTTCATTTTTTTTTAAATTACAAAGAACTTCCAACTTTATGGGCGAGTTTCTTTAAAATATTTACAATGAACTCGCCAACCATATGGTCGAGTTCAAATTTTTTTAAATCACAAAGATCTTGCCAACTTCATGGCTGATTTTCTTTGAACATTTTACAAAGAACTCGGCAACTTTATGGGTGAGTTTCTTTAAATATTTTACAACAAACTTGCCAACCATATGGTCGAGTTTCAATATAACCCTAACCCTATAAATACCTCACCGCCCATGCATTCTCACACACTCATGATCTCTATCACTACTTGCTTTTGTAATCCTAAACACATGCACTCTCAGCACTCTCTATGTTCACTCATAATTTCTAAATAAATTCAGTCAAATTCATTCACTTCAAATAATCCTAGACCCCTTAGTCAAATGCATTCACTTACTTTCACACAATCTCGGCAAATACATTCGTTCACCACACAGAAACCTTAATTCCTTTCTCACTCAAATAGAATCATTCCAAACCCAAGCATTTCATTCCAGACACACTCAAACACCCATACATTCATTCTAAATACAAAATCTAACCTTCCTTCTCCTACTCTTTCATTCTAAATATAAAACCCTAACATCCCTTCTTTCTACTCTTTTATTTAATTCTTCAAAATGGAGCACATTGGTTTGGGCCCAAATGATAATTCTTTACTAAGACTTCAAAAAGATCATTTATCAAACAACATAGTGTATGGGGTTGAGTGTAGTTTCCGGGATAGATACAACTTATAACAAACCATACCATATGAACTAGTGTTACAAGTTACTCAGAACATTGTTTTTGCAAACATCTTGGCATTTGGAGCAACAACAATCCATAGTCATTTACTACTACCATTGGTTGAGAAATAGAGGCCAAAAAACATACTTTCCATTTTCAAAATGAAGAGTGCATCATCACTCTTGAGGATGTTGCTTATCAACTTGGCATTCATATTGATGGAGAAGTTTTTATGGGAATGACGAGTATGAATTGGGACAAAGTTTGCTTCCTTTGTTGGATGCTTTTCCAATAGACCTATAAATAATGGGGCAAAGAGCTAAACCCACTTGGCTTGAGAAAACATTTCATAAACTCCCCGATAATGCAAGTCAAGTTGTTATTTTATAACATGCTAGAGCATTTATTTTGAGAATGATCAAGGGATTTCTCATGTGAAAGGGAAAATTCCAAATATATGATTTCATTGTCAAGTGAGAAAAGATATCGATTCCACGAGGATTGGGCAGTTCCCTTAATTCTATCAATTAATTTTACTTAACTCTAAAAGTGATTGAAACAAGTAGAGCATAATGAATGTTTGATAACAATAAATTAGGAAAACGGTAAAAGAATTGAGACTTAGATTAGGAAGAGTTCCCATGATAAGGTTACCGCCTTTGCACTCGTAAATACTTGATATTGCTTCTATTTAGGAACTTTAAGTTGTGAGAGTGAATTGTCTTTTGATGTGTGTCTTCCTCTATCGAGCTCCAATACATGTACTCAATTGAAGTTGCACATACTCTCACGGTACAATTATCAATCGAATCATTTACTTGGATTTTTCTATCCAATTGCTTCGTAGCAACCCTAGGGAAATCCTAGAGAACCCCCAAGAATCTTAAGACTACCCTCGTGACATAGGATTCTAGTTTGAATAACTAATTGATTGGGTAGTTAGGTTCACCTCTTGGTCCTTCCCCAACATATCTAAGATGTGAAACTTGTTGGCAAGATAACTCACACGAACAAGACCTTAGTTTAATGATTCCAATGACAACACTTAATGAAATAGAAGTAGAAAAAAGACTTTATTAAATGTAAAAGGGCATAGCCCTTATCCTAGAAATAAAGATAATTACTCACTCATAATGGAGATGAGATTACAAAATTCTAAAGAGAACATAGAGAAAATAGTAATGTCAATCCTAAGTAGAGTCAAAATGTGCTTCAATCACTAAGGGGAACCATTATTTATCATGGGTCCAGGACACGACCTAACCTTGTAACTCCCTAAATCGGGGATGATATTCGTCAATTAACACACTATTGTGAGTCCATGCACGGCCTAGCCATGTCATGTGCCTTCACTTTACGTCACTTTTTTTCATTCTAGGCTCAATGCATCCTTCACTATGCTCGATTCCATGCTATGAACTTCCTTTGGTCCTTCAATTGGCTTTACCATGGTCTCAACACCTATTTCCTTTCTTCTTGCATCCAATCATTGAAAATTTTAGCATGAATCTATTTGTCCTGTACAGCACAACAAAGAACACATACTTAATCGAACTAAGAGAAATAAAAGCTAAAAAAATTCCCAAATTTCTAATTATGTCATAGAATGCGCGTTAAATTTAGTGCAAATATAGCACAATTTCACACTCATCCTCCCCTCAAGCTTATCTCTTGCTTGTCCTCAGGCAAATATTATGGCTAACTCTCATAATCATGTATAAATGACAATATATAAATCATGACCCAAAATAACAAATATTCTTATTATAGTTTTGAAATTGTCCAGACACCAAGATAATGCAATCATAAATAAACTCAGCTTGTGGTTATGTCTTTGAATCATAACAAGTGCATAAAGTAGGGTCACTCTCCTCTCATTACTCATGCATTTAGAAGTTATTGTGTTTTGCTCAGAAAATTTTACGAAATTATATTATCATAGGCTTGATTATAAATTAAATCGCAACTGATTGTATTTGAATGCATGCAATAATCAAGAGGTGTTTAAATGTTTGTAACAAGGACAAGGTTAATAATTCAAGGTGGGATGAAGAAAGAAAGGGAACTTCAAAAGACTTATAATTATTTCTCAAAATACTAGTTTTCTAGAATATTTTATTGAAGCATTAGGATTCTCTATATAAGTCTTGTTTTGTCATATGATTTTTTGACCAGCCTTTCTCTTTACATTATGCTTTTTTGGATCCGTTTTCTTTCATTGTGTACTTTGTACATTTCACTTTTGTTTTTGTTAATTCTTATTTTTTTTCTAAAAGCAAAATTGATAATTTTTTTTATTTACCTTTGGTAGGCTCTTGCATAGCATACATGTCATTTTTCACTTTTCCGGCTGCTTCAACCAAATACCCCAAATTACCCTAAAACCCTTATTTGAGTAGCTCAGAAGAAACTTTAAAATCCAAGATCAAAAGTGGACGACTAATTTGTTTTCAATGTTTTACAAGTGGTTGAAGGTCAAAAGAAAAAAAATCATAATTGCCTCTATCATATTAATGCATGCAAACAAACGTTAGTCTCGAAACACTCACATATCGCATTCTAGGTTATACACTCATAGAAAATTATATACGAATGAAAGAAAAATGTTTTTGTTATTATCAGTTCAGATCAGAACCTTTATTGTATATGGCTCAAGTTTCTCACATTTGGTAAATTCAACATAAGTTATGAACCTTTTAAATGCATACTTTTTCATTTAAAAACAAAGAAGCGGCTCATAGGGGTAAACCATGAGATAAGTGAGACATGAAATTTATGCTAATGCATGAGAGTATGAAATTTCAACTTAAAAATTAAAATCTATATGGTATGGGTATGCATGATATGAATGAACTATCCTAAATGCAAAAAAAAAACCCTCAAGCTTAGAAATTTAGATTGTTCCCAATGTAAAAGTTTAAACAAGAAGAAAAAGTAAAAGAAAAACTCACGGGTAAGGCGAGAAGTGTTCTTGGCTTATGTGCCAATTAAAAATTTATTCCAGCATACTGGACATCCATTAAATGTTAATATTTTGCTAATGTTGGCCTATTGAGATATGATCTTGGCGCAACCGAAGTTTCTCAATTTCAGCTTGCACCATTACAAAGTTAGCTTAATTGGTATAGCAAAAGTACCTGCAAAAGAAGATAAAAGAGGGATGAAATTCATGAATTAACACACGACCTGGCCACGTAACTCTCTAAGTCGGGATGAAATTCATGAATTAACACGCGGTCGTGAGCCCATGCATGACGCCTGAATCTGTTTGTCCTTCACAACACAACCAAGAGAACAAGCTTAACCCGAGCAAAGAGAAATAAAGGCTAAAAATTATCCTAAAGTTATAATTATGTTCTAGAATGTGACTTAAATGCAATGCAAATTTAGCATAATTTCACACTCATCATCATGCCATATACATCATGGTCCCGAGTCCTCCTAATGTACCTGCCTTGCTCGAGGATTTACCAGAGACATTTCAATATTGTTGAGGCTCAATTGTGTTAGTTTTTCTTTATCGTGGACTTTGTCATACGGAAACAATCAGTGACCAAAAAGAGACCAAAGGATGCATGTTACTACTTCAGTAAGAGGCATATGACCATATTTTGATCATTGCACCAAGACTGCACGATAAAACTTTACCATCTTTTCCATTGGTCAGAAAGTATACATTTATTTTAAAAATAAAATATGTATATATTTAATGACAAATATTTGTTAAAAAATATTTACTAACTTATATGATTATTAACAGGTGGTCACAATATTTGATCACGACCAACATTCTTGGACTTGCAACGAATATCACATGCGCAATGTTAGACCATCTGTGCATGGATCAAATAAAATTTAATTATAACTTATTATTATTTATTTATTTTAATTTCTTAACAAAATTATAAATTTCTTTTATCAATTTGTCTAGACCTCGTATACCACTATGAATATCATGCTACATGTCCCAAATATATGTTGATCACATGTGCCATTGATTTGTTTTGCAATTGTGGAATGATATGGTGATGATCGAGTTATGAGGCAATTTGGCATGTCGCAACTAATCCCAGAAAATTCACCAAACTTCAATAAGCTCCACAAGGTAGACTTGCATGACAAAAATGATTTAAACTTTCCAAAGAAGCATGGTTAGTGGATTGCAATGTGGAATAATAGGAAAAACTATGTGGTTGGATGATCTTCCCGACAATGCGCCTTTGTACTAGTACTCTAATGAGTGTGAAATTATGTTACATTTGCATTTTAGGACATAATTAAGAATTTAGGATTGTTTTTAGCTTTGATTTTTTTGTTCGGGTTGAGCGGGTGTTTTTGGCTATGTTGTGCAGTTTGGATGATTGAAGCTAAAAAAAGTAGAGATTGGGTGCAAGAAGATGAAATATGGTGTTGAGGTTATGCAAAGACCAATTGAAGGGCCAAAATAAATTGTGGATATTATATATTCTACTCCTATTTTTAGATTTGTTTTATTGGACTTAGCAAAATATTTTGTAATTAGGATAAATGAAGATTCTTCCTCAAACACTTGACACTTTACATTACAATTCTTTAATTTAGAATATGGGATTCTCTTCTCCATTATGAGTGAGTAATTCCCTTTGTTTATAGGATTGGGGCTATGCCCTTTTACATTCAATGAACACTTGTTCTTATTTCTATTTCATTGAGTGTTATGATTTGAATTATTAAACTGAGTTTTATTCGTGTGAGTTGTTTAGCCAACAACTTACACCTCTTAGATACATTGGGGAAGGACCGAGAGTTGAACCCAACTATCTGACCATTCAGTTATTCAAACTAGAATCCTAATTCAGAAGAGTACTCTTAGGATTCTCAGGGGTCTCTGGAATTCACCTTAGGTTGCTACGAAGCGAATGGATAGAAAGATCCAAGTAAAGAATTGAATTGATAATCGTACCACGAGAGTATGTGTGACTTTAATTGATGCACATGTCGGTGCCCGAGAGAAAATGACTCATAACAAAGAGCAATTCACCCTCACAACTTAAAGTTCATGAAAACGAGCAAAACAAGAATTTGTGAGTGTAAAGGTGGTAACCCTTATCTTGGGAACTCTTCCTAAATTAGATTTCAATCCTTTTTAATATTTTCATAAAATTTCTCAATTGTTCGAATTCAATTTTATTCCTCTTTGAGTTAAGTATAAATTAATTGTTACAATTAAAGGAATTTTCCAGTCCTCGTGGGATCGATATTTTATTACTTGACGATATAATCATGCATTTTCGATTTTCCCTATCAAGTTTTTGGCGCCGTTGTTAGGGACTGTGTCCAAATTTCTTTAATTCTCAATTAATTTATTACTTCACTCTAGTATATTACGCGTTTTCCTTTTTCTTGGTACCTCTACAGGTTTCCCATTTGGTTTATATAAAGTTCAAATTACTACTCATAGTCAAAAATGACTTTTCGTAGAAGAAGAAGGTGAAAAAGAGAAAGAGCAAGAGAAAGACGTGCGTGCCTATAAACAATTACTGAATAAGATGAAAACCCACTTTGCGACTATACAACCCCTAATGCTCGTAGTTCACGCCATGGAATAATCTGCCCAGATATTGAAGCAGAGAACTTTCCTCTGCCATATGCTGTGATCCAGATGGTGATGCAAAACCAATTTGGAGGAGGAGCTCATGAAGATCTGAATGCCCATATTGACCAGTTCTTGAAATTCTGTGAGACTGTAAGGATCCATGGGGCTTCTGAAGTTGTCATTCGTCTCTGCATGTTTTCATATTCCCTTAGAGTCAGAGCTAAGACGTGGCTAATAAATTAAAATGCTGAAATTCAAGCAACATGGTGAACTTTAAAGGAGGCTTTTCTCCACAAATACTTTCTTCCTTCCAAAACAGTGCACTACAGGCACCTCATCCAAAACTTTAGTCAAAAGGATGGGGAGTCAATTGCTGAAGCTTGGGAATGATTAAATAAGTTGACTGAAGCTTTCCCTCATCATGGCATTCGACCATGGATGTTAATTCAGAACTTCTACCATGGGCTAGACTTTCCATCACAACAACGGTTGGACTCTTCAATAGGTGGTGCCTTCATGTGCAAAGGAATTAATGATGCTTCAAATATAATAGAGAATATGGTTTCAAATTGTCACCAATGGGCGAATGAGAGGAGACATCATCCAAGGAGTGACTCTGGTGCACAATATTCCGGAAATCAAATGGAAAAGGTAATTTCCACACTAGAGAACCTTTCTCAATGATTTGGAAAGATTGCAAATACCACGCTAATGTTATTGGGTCTACTGCAACATGTGACAGGTGTGGAGCAAAAGGACATGAGTGGTTTGAATACAAACAATTCATTGAATCTGTACATGGAGTTTGGGCCAATGAACAACCTGAATTATGTAATTACTATAACAACAAGGAGAGGAATGGGCAGCAATTCAACACGCCATACAGGAAGAACAATTCCAACCTTTCCTAGAGGAGGAACAACACTCTAAATCATCAACATCAGGATGAGCCAGGTAATCAGAAACCTACAACAAGGTTCCTATAGGTACAATCTTCTCCTATTGATCTCACTCTTATAACAATAATGGAAGGTTAGGAAAAATTACTTGCTAACCTTAATAAATTTCAAGAGGATCAAATCACAATTAATAAAAATGTTTCAAATATATTAAATGATTTGAATTCTAAGATAGAAAACTTGACCATCATGGAAAAATGTTAGAAACACAAATTGTGCAACAAGCTAGTAACTTTAATAGGAAAATAGGGATATTTCCGGAACGGCTGCAGAAAAATACAAATAATGAGCATTGTAAGGGTATCCGATTAAAGAGTGGGAAGGAACTCAAGGATGTCCCATGAATTGAGAATGATATACAAGTGGAAGAGAAACATATTGAGACATAACTCCCTATAGAGGAACAAAGTTCTGAAAATGTGTCTACGTATGTAGCTCCACTACCATATGTACCACAAATTCCTTTTTCCCAGACACTTGCAAAGGCAATGTTAGAAAAGATGTAGGGAAATTCTTAGATATCCTTAAGAAATTATATATCGAACTGCCCTTCACGGAGGCAGTACAGGAGATGCATGTGTACATGAAATTTCATAAGGATATTTTATCTAAAAAGAGAAAACTAGAGGATTATGAAACAATTGCTTTAAATGAGGAGTAAAGTGCTTTAATTCAAAGTAAATTGCCTCCGAAAATAAAAGATCCTAGTAGTTTCTCTATCCCTTTCTTAATTGGTAACACTAATTTTGATCATGCCTTATGTGACTTAGAGGCAAGTGTAAGCCTCATGGCTTTAGCTGTGTCTAAAAAATTGGACGTGGGTAAACTAAAATCCACTACCATATCACTTCAATTAGCGGATAGGTCAATTAAATTCCCTATAGGCATCTTGGAGGATGTTCCTGTCAAAGTTGGAAAATTTTATATTCCAGCGGATTTTGTAATACTAGAGATGGAAGAAGATGCACAAATTCCAATCATACTAGGTAGACCATTTTTGACTACCTATGGTGCTATAATTGATAGTAAAAATGGAAAACTTTCTCTAAGCACATGGGATTAAAAGGTTGAATTTGATATTGCTAAATTTATTAAACAACCTTTTCTTGAGGATTCATGTTGCAAGATTGATATGTTGAACCAAGTAGTGAAGGAGGAAGTGCCTAAAGTGAAATTTGAGGATATCTTAGAGAGAAGCATGTTGGTAGTTGATACTTCGAATTTCAATGAGAAAGTGGTCAATGGTAATGAATCTATAATTGCAAGCTCACCACTCTCCTGTTAATTAGGAGAAAGGGAAAGCACCTAAAATGAAAGTAAAAGCACTCCCTTCACTCTTGGGAATGAATTCATGGGATCCTACGTGATGTGCAATGATCAACCGTCAAGCTAATGACGTTAAACGAGCGTTTCGTGAGAGGCAACCCATGTTGGAGATACATTTTATTAATTCATTAATTTTAGTGTTCTAGTGTCGGCTTTAGTGCCTCCCTGAGTTTGGAGCCTTTGTAGGGGAATGTATATGGTGTCGGCCACAAAAAATCATAAACTCTAAAAAAATATAAAAATAACAAAAAAATTGCATGGAAAAGTGCTAAAATGACAATGCCTATTAGCTGCCCCATTCAAATAGGGTATTTTCACCTAGTCCATCTAGGACATATGGGTCATTTGGGACCTTTTTTTCTCTTCTTTTGTCGGTACTTCCACTACACCCAATAAAGTCGACCACTTATAATTGATATATGAGTTAAGGACACTTTCTACCTAACACGTGACTTTTCTTTTTCTTTCTCTTATTATTTAGATTTTTACATTGGGGACAATGTAAATTTCTAAGCTTGATGAGGTTTTGCGTTTAGATAGTTCATTCATGTCATGCATCCATATAGATTTTAAATTTTTTTAGGTTGAATATTCAAATTATCATGCATTAGCATATGTTTCATATCTCATTCATCCTTTACTTTTTTCTATGTGTTATCTATCTACTTTAAATGAAAAAGTTTCAAATGAAAAAGTATACATGAATGATGAATATTGATTTGTGACCCTCATTGAAGGAAAATAATAATAATAGGAAATATATTAGATTTGACAATTGTGAATTAAATTTGGTTCAATAAAAGTCTTTGCTTTATAACAATTGTTGAATGTACCAAAAGTGAGAAATTTGGGTCAAACACAATATGGGTTCTGATTTAAATTGACAATTGTAGAAAAACCCTTTTTCTTTCATGAGTGAATAATTTTCTATGATTGTATATTCTAGAACTTGATTTGTGACCGTTTCAAGATTGAAGTTTGTTTGTATGCATTAAAATAATAGAGGCAATTAGGATTTTTTTCTTTTGACCTTCAACTGCTTGCTATACATTGAAAACCCATTAGTTGCCCACTTTTGAGCCTATACTTTACTGACTTTTCATAGCTACTCAAATGAAGGTTTGGGGTAATTTGTGATGTTTGGTTGAAGCAATAAGAAAGGTAAAAAGATCATGTGTAGTGAAAGAATTCATAAAATCGTGAAAAAGAAAAAACAATTCATCTTTTCACTTGTAGAAAATAATAAGAATGAATAAAAAATAATGTAAAAAATAATACACAGTATACTAAAAGAGAAAGGATTGAAAACGTATGTTATAAAGATAATGGTTGATCATAAAAAGATCATATGATAAAGTAAGGCATATGAAGAGAATCTCAATGCTTTAATCAGATGTCTAAAAAGTTTAAGTATTTTGGGAAACATTTGTAAGCCTTTTGAATTATTCTTTCTTTGATTATCCCACCTTAAATCATTCACCTTGGCCCCATTACAACCATTTAAAGACCTCTTGATTTTTGCATGCATTCAAATACATTTAGTGGCCATTTGGTCTATAATCAAGCCTATGGTAACTAACTTTAATGAAAATTTGAGTGAAATACAATAACCTTTAAACATATGAGAGTGATGAAAGAAGAGTGGCCCTAATTCATGCCGTTGTTATGACCCAAAGACTTAGCTTGAATTAAATTTGTTTATGACTATATTGTCTTGATGTCTGGGTTGTTTCAAAACTATCATGAGATTGTTTATTATTTTGGTCATGGTTTCTACATCATCATGCATAAATGATTGTTAAAGATAGACATAATATATTCTTGAGGACAAGAAAGAGATAAGCTCGAGGGGATTTGATGAGTGTGAAATTAGGTTACATTTGCATTACATTTAACTTGCATTTTGGGACATAATTAGGACTTTAGGATTGTTTTTAGCTTTTATTTCTCTATGTTAGGGTTGAGCGGGTGTTTTTGGCTATGTTGTGCGGTTTGGAATAATTGAAGCTAAAACGAGTAGAGATTGGATGCAAGAAGATGAAATATGGTGTTGAGGCTATGACCAATTGAAGGGCAAAAAGAAATCGTGGATATTATATTCTATTCCAATTGTTTAGATTTGTTTTATTGGGCTTAGCCAAATATTTTGTAATTAGGATAAATGAAAGTTCCCTCTCAAACACTTGACACTTTACATTACAATTCTGTAATTTAGAATTTGGGATTCTCTTCTCCATTATGAGTGAGTAACTCCCTTTGTTTCTAGGATTGGGGCTATGCCCTTTTACATTCAATAAACACTTGTTCTTATTTCTATTTCATTGAGTGTTGTGATTTGAATCATTAAACTGAGTTTTATTCGTGTGAGTTGTCTAGCCAACAAATTACACCTCTTAGATACATTAGGAAAGGACCGAGAGGTGAACCCAACTATCCGACCATTTAGTTATTCAAACTAGAATCCTAATTCACGAGAGTAGTCTTGAGATTCTCGGGAGTCTCTGAAATTCACCTTGGGTTGCTACGAAGAAATTCGATAGAAAGATCCAAGTAAAGGATTCAATTGATAAGTCGAATGATCTTCCCGACACTGAGCCTTTGTACTAGTACTCCCAGTATATATAGTGGTATTTACAAATGACAAGAAGATATATGTCTCGAGATGGAGCAGAACTAGTTGGAACAATAAGATTTTATTTTTTACTAATTAAAATTTTCTATTTAATTATATTATGTATTCCTTATTTTGTCTTACATTTTTCATACAATTTTATAAAAAGAATTTGTGATTAGAGTGCTCCTCTAAGTGTTGTAGTAAATATCATACAATCATTACCTAATGTCTACTCCTTTGGTCGTACAATGATGAGTACATTGGCTAAACTAAACCCCACAACATTTTGTACCAACTATTATGAAGCTCCTCATCCTTCTCAATATTTTTACATGCTTGAAACTGAGTCTCTGCAACAATCTCAAGCAAATGATCATCATCGGGCACATACTACATCAACCCCTCTCAACAACAACAACCATGTGGGTTAGGAAGGTTGTCACAATTTCATAATTATTCATTCTCCCATTTGGCATCAAGTTCCCACGTATCATGTTTGTTCCAACATCAAGTATGTGATAAGTGTCAAAAATGCGTAAATTTCATACACTTTTTATGGCACTTATCATTGGCAAAAATTGAGAAAACTAACTTAATTCAACACTTTTTGGATAAAATATCATAGTCTTGTATATATGTTTTGTGTATTTATTTTCTACTTTATTTTGTAGGATTTAGGTAGAAAAGAGATGGAATATTCAAGTGCAAGCAAAGTGCTCAAAATAGGCCAAAATGATCCATACATCACATGCTTAAGCTTAGTGTGGCAAGCTGTGTGCTTAGCCTTAAGCATGACTCACCAAAACACGGCCTATGTAGAAAGCATTAAGTCAACATGAAGTTGCTCACTAAGCAGCTTAGCTTGGACCAAATGCACGCTCAGCGTGACCTGGACACCAACTTGGCACGACCAGACTCAACTAGGCATAGTCATAACACAAGTCTGGAACGAGCCACCACATGCATGGCACCTAGAGCGCCCAGTGTGGAGCCAAGCACCAAGCCACATCAGCATGAGGCACGTTCAAGCTACTCAAGCAGGCAGCTCAGCGATGCCACATAGGCGCGTGGCCGTGTGCACTCAGCAAGTTGCCCAAAGTTAACTTAGCACCCAAACATGCTTACCTCATGCACGACCCACCCTCTAAGTAGCCTCATTAGGCTTTTTCAGAGTTGCTCACAATAGTTGGGACAAGTATCTCACGATAGCTTGGGTGACTCAGCCCCAAGCAGGTGACTAAGCTGCTTCGCCAAGAGACCAAACTCATGCTGAAGGATTTGGTCAACACCTTAGTGGTGGAGGAGAGCAGCTTAGAGGGGTCTTGGAACTCCTATGAATAGGAAGCACTTCAAGGCACTTCAAGGATTGACATCACATATACATTCATTCATCACTTCATAACTTCATATTCTCATCTAAATTTCTCTTTTCTTCTACTTCTTCTTTGTAAATTCTTGGAGGATTTCTACTCCAAAGTAGCTTAGGTAACTTTTATTTGTAATTTCTCTTTAATTCAAGAGGAGAATGAGTAATCAAATGAGATGTAAAAATTCATTTTGCAATCTCATTTGTACATGGTAAAGTGTCTTAAGTCCTTATATTAAGATAGTTAATGTTCCTAAATCTTAGTTAAATTTTTGGCTCACTAATATTTCTTGTAATTTATTGTTTCATTTTGAATCATGTTTAAGTTATTACTGTGGAAATTTCAATTCTTTAGAAAGTGCTTAATATGGTTTTAGCTTGATCACCTAAAACTTGATTTCAAGATCCAAAATGCTTCTTTTTAAAGTCTTGACAAATGAACTAAAAAGTAGGAATACACCTTAGTTCATTTGCCAAATCAAAGCATCCATTTTAAGCAACTTGTAATCAAGGCTAATCAATGTTTAC
>NW_017727905.1:50354-58387 GCF_001865875.1 Lupinus angustifolius
ATCGCTGGGTGATGGAATGAACAACAATTAAGAGTTTAACCTCAAGAACGAGAAATTCACCTACATGTAACACTTCATCACACAGACGTTATAAGAAATTTAGGATTGTAATAATTTAGGAGTAGGTAATATATTTTGTTTTTTAATGATATTTTTACTTAAGTAAATGAATATGGAATGTCTATATTTTTATTTAATTAATGGAATTATATTTTATGAAGACTTAGGGCACATAAAGTAAATATTTTACTAAAGTCTATATTTCTATATAGGACTTAGTTTATTGAAAAAAAATAACACTCCCTAAATGGATTTTCGAGTATATAAAAATATAATTTTACCCAAAAATCTCCAATCCTATTGCCATTTTTAGTGTAAGAAAAACAAAATTGAAAGTCTCCCATGTAGTGTTGAGTTTATTAAAAAATAAATAAAACCTAAACTCTACAATGAAGATGATGAGTTTGGCCTAGGCAGAAAAAATAATAAGAAACTTGTAATCCCATTGCTATTAAAACTACACTAGTTTGATAATTAATTTAAAAGGTATATCAATATTGTAATATTTCAGTCAAGGTGCACTAGTAACGTTAATTTACCCAAATGTAACACTTTGTTTTCAGAAATAATTTGTCTAAATTCCACATCTGAAGTAATCCTTCGAAAAGTTTTAAATTTACTAAGATTTTTAAGCATCCTTAGCTTGAATCTCTTGAACAATTACCTAAAATTTGAAAATAACATCCCTAATTTTATTCTATTCTGGAAAACAAGATCTTATGACTATACTATTCAATACAATAAGAGTGTTATATTTATATACTATCAGTGAAAAAATTTATACATAATTATTACATCATCTACTATTCATTTGAATTACTTTTTTTTAAGAGTCAATGATGATTAAATATAAATGTTGGATTATACAACGACCATATATAAAACTCATGCAATGTTAGTGCATATATTTTTTCTTTTACAAAAAGCCTAACTCGAATTTTAGATCTCAAGATAAAATTATAATTACTATACATGCTTGATGGTGTCCAGAAATTTGCAAGACATGTATTTAAGAATAATTTGTATTTTTTGTTTATAGTAAATCATTTGTGGAACAGGAAACATTTTTTTAAGGTAAAGGTTCCAAGGCACCAAGGGATGTATTAAAAGAAAGGAAACCAATTACAAAGAGGCCAAAAGATTACATTTGAATGAATATGTAGTTTGGCAAAGTAAGTCTATTCCTAGAGAAGTCAGAAAGGATAAAAGTAGGAGTAGAGTTCTACCAAGAGTCCTATTTTGAAGCAACACCAAAGACTGCCAATTTATCTGCACAGGCATTTCCCTCCCTGAAAATCTGGGAGATTCTAATGTGCATAGAGTTGGTTAGCATACAACATAGATACCATTTATTCAGCAGCTTCTAAGGGGCAATAGTTTTACTAGAGAAAATGTCAACAACCATGGTGGAGTCACACTCCAGCCAGATAACATTCCATCCCTTGGCATGAGCTATTTTAATAGCTAAGATGGTAGAGACAAGTTCTACATAAAGAGAATCTTGGATGTTGAAATAAGAAGCAAAGCAGCACAGAATTGTACCACTACTATCCCTAAAGATGCCACCTCCTCCAGTATGACCAGGAGATCCATGAGTTGCTCCATTAGTGTTGATTTTAATCCAACCAACTAAAGGAGGGTGCCAAATCACTTTAATAATTCGAGGAGCTTTGTTGTACTTTATGGATACATTGAAAGCTTTAAAGAATGAAAAGTCCTTCAAATAATTATTAGCACAATTATTGGAAGAGCTACCGGATAGTGCACTTGTAAGCTTGGTTCTGGCTTTTGCTTGACAGGGTGTGATTTTGGAACTTTCAAATCGGAGCTTGTTCCTACACAGCCAGATTACATAGACAGTGTTCATGATGCTAGCAATGATCACTTCCTTGATTTAAGGACTCCAATTTTTGTTGCAGGCTAGTAAAATCGTTGGAATAGAGGTGGTGTCAATAGAGAAACCAACCATGCTGCTCAATCAGGTCCACAATGAAGCAGCAAAAGGGCATAGGAGGAATAGGTGTTTAGTGGATTCAACATTGGATCTGCAGAGAGAACATATTGAAACCAAGCAGATGCCTCTTGTTTGCAAGTTTTCATCAATAGGCATTCTATTTTTGTAAAGCCTCCAAGTAGTGAAAGAATTAGAAGGGGAATGGAGGAGGACCATAATTTCTTGCACCAGTTTAGTTGGGTGATAGATGGTTTGATGAGATCATAAGTAGCTTTCATTGATATAACTCCATCGCTGGAGTTCCTACAAACTATCTTATCAGGCTGATCTTCAGAAGGGATAGCAATTTTTGCAATAGAGTTAGAGACTTGGGGGTGAAGGGTGGCTAACCAATTAGGAATAATCCACGTAGAACCCTGTATAAAGTCTGCCATAGTGGCTGAGAGAGAGGACTAAAGATGAGCAGAAATGTTTAATGTCTCAACCAGGGTGGAGCCAATCTAGTTGTCCAACCAATACCTGATTCGGTTCCCAGTTCCAACTATCCAGATTGAGTTTGAAATAGCATTATTCCAGTTGCTTTTGATACCAGGCCAAATAGAAGACTTAAGATAAGTAGAAACAGGTCTACTAGCATTGTAGAAACTGCATATGTAAAATGTAGCCCATTCCTGACTGGAAGAAAGCATATCCAAAGCAAGTTTAAGCAAAACAACCTGATTCATAGCTGAGATGGACCTCAAACCCAACTGCCCTCCGTAGTTGGGGTACACACATGATGCCAAGCTACAGTACCAACTTTTTAACCTTTGTGTCCCCTGACTAGATGAAGTTTCTGATGCAAGTGTCAACATACTTCAAAAGTTGAGTAGGCCAAGAGTAGACATGAAAACTATATACTAACATACTATGAATTATGGACTTAACAAGCTCAACTCTGCCCATAAGTGAGAAGGAGGATCCTTTCCATTTAGCAAACTTGGAGACTATCCTATCAGCAATAGGTTGGAGGTGGATGCTCTTAGGCTTTCCCTTATCAAGGGGACACCAAGATAAAAGAAAGCAAGGCTGCCAGCATTGAATCCCAACCAAGATTTAAGGTGCATAATCTTCCTTGTAGAGGCTTGAGTAGTGAAGAATTTGAACTTGTTCAAGCTGATATTTTGCCTAGAGACTTCAACATAGACCAAGGTCAAGTCTTTAATAGCTAGGACTTCTCTCTTGATGCCTTTGCAGAAAATCAGAATATCATCAACATAAAGGACATGAGAAGGTGCGTGAAGCCTGTCAGGGCCTGAGATAGGACTAATCTTCTTCTCCAAAGCCAATTTGGCTAAACCTCTACTAAAAACATCCTCCACCAAGCAGAAGAAGAAGGGGATATGGGGTCTCCTTTCTTGACACTTCTTTTGCAGGTGAAGAAACCAATGCTTTGGCCATTAACAGAGATGGACAACTTGGCTGAGTGAAGGATGACACTAATCCAATCAGTGATTTTTTTGTTGAAGCCACAGGCCTTAAGAGTTTCAAGCAAGAAATTTCAATCCATTGTGTCAAAAGCCTTTTGGATATCCAACTTAATTGCTAGGTTGCCTCCAAAAGTTTTATGATCAAGGAGATTGATGGACTGTAAAGCAATGCAAATATAATCCTTAATATGTGTATCTTTAATGAAACCCCTTTGTTGGGTGGATATAATTTTTGGAGCAATGACAACAAGTCTGTCATTCAGGACCTTAGTTATATAATCTTGAATTGAAAGTTGGCCAGGACAATGGGCTTATAATCCTCAATTTTATCAGCAACAGGGATTTAGGGATTAGCATAATAATGTTAGAGTTGAGGTTGGGGAGAAGCCAACTCTGGCTGAAGAATTGAGAGACGAAGTTACAAACATCATGACCCACAATGTCCCAAAAGGTCTGAAAAAAGCAACCCCCAAGCCATCAGGATCAAGGCCCCCCTCCTCTTTCATTGCGAAAACAACAGCTTTTATTTTATCAGGTAAAGAAGTAAAAGTTAGCATGGTATTGTCCTCCTCAGAAACTAGATTAGGAACAACAGACTCGATGAGGTTATTAGATTGAGTAATGTTGTTAGATGCATACAAGCTAGAGAAGTAGGACAAAACATGATTGGCAATGTAAGAAGACTCGAGTAGAACATTGTCGCCATCCTTTAGAAGAGACAAGGATTTAGTGGTGGGACAGGAAACTAAAAAAAACAAAGTATTTCAAAAAATATTTACTATAGTTAGATGTAAATTGTAATAGACTCAGTTTTTGAAAAAACAATCTAGCTTGAGCTCATTTTCCACGTAAAAAAAAGGCATTGCTTTTTAAGAAAAAAAATAGAATATTTTAGAAAACGTAAACGTTTGTACGTAGGATTTGATTTGCTTTATTTTGCAAATAATTATAGTTAAAAATCACGTATTAAAGTTATATTGCTATTAAAAACATTAAATGAAATCATTTTTATTTCAATGACAAAATTTACTAAATTCATTACAATTTGATCATGGGTACAATGTATCATTACTATCATGAATCTAAAGTTTAAAATGTCCTTTCTATTCACAAGCTGATAAGTAATCATTGTTTTACTTAAATTGTAAAATTGTACTAACATATATAGACATTTATAATACCATTTTTATTAACACTAATGTATGTTATAAATTTATTTTTTCAATTTAAGCAAAATAATGATTGTTTAAATTGACTACAAGACAAAATATATATATATATATATATATATGAGGAGGGATATGTTTATACTCAAAGTAAGTTATATTAGTTATACTCAATCCCAGTCATTCATTTTCTCAAATCCAATTGATCAAATGGGTGACTGAGATAAATGATGTGAAGAAAAAAAAATCTCAAATAACTTTTAAGTTTCACCCATTCCGTTCGTTGAATTTAAGAAAATGAATGACTGAAAATAAGTATAACTAGTGTAACATAACTTAGGTGTAAATGGATCTCTCATATGTATATATAATATATTTATATTTATATTTATATATGTAGACTCACAATTGATGTTCTCGAATAAGATTCACAAATGACTTTTTTCTCTCTCCTATTTTCAATATTTTACATGAAACCCGTTAATTGTATCCTTTTAATTACTGAGTTATTTAGGCAATATTGAATTTAATATGTATTAGAGAGTATTTATTGTTGGAATTTTATTTAACTACGGCGTTCGCTCTTTTTCCTTTGAATGAGTGTATGTATTTCGGGCAGTGTTTTGTTTGGTCTTTGCAAAATGTGATTGCCAAAGAACAAGATTTTGTTGAGTTGATTTCGAAATCTAAAGTGAAGCAATTCATGTTTGGATGTGTTACAATAAAATCTAATTTTACAGAAAAATACAATTTAAAAGTTTCAAACAAACAAAAAAAGAAACATATTCTCACTTCTAGCAAACCCGATTTTAGCGAGCTACAAACCTAAACCTATAAAATTGCCAGACTTGTTGTCTACTTGTCTCAAAAACAAAACTACATGTACACCTTCAAAAATAATTCTAGAAGCTCCAAACGTTATACCAAATTACAATCAAAAGAATGGATATATGGATTTTTGCTTTGCACCTCATCACTAGAGAAAATGATCATGAGTGGATTATTTATTATGAGTACCTTTGAATAGGGCAATTTTAAAAAATAATATTTGTATGTTTAAAATAAAAATAAAATGTATTCTTAAGAAATTATTTATTGGAGGGGCTATAATTTCCAACAAAAATAATTTAACAAAATTAGGAAAGAACCAATTTCTATTGGGACAAAATTGACCATTATTTATTACAAAATGACAACCAAAATCCCAATTCTTTTTAGGTTTTATATATGTTTTACAGTGTTCCGGTCGATCTCTTTCTCCTTTTTGAACTTTGATCTCCTTCTACTTCTTCAACCTCGATCTCTTTTTCTCTTTTTATGATGAACCTCATTTCTTCATTAACTTTAACCTTTCTCTCCATTCCTATTGAATAACTCCATCTCCCCAACCAACTTCTTGCATCATTTTTCTTCAAACTTGGAATTTCGTTTAATCAGCTTGTACTATTTTTCGCTGTGAAATTATTTGAGTCTATCAAAAAAGTACCTTTATCTTAAGAGTTAATTTTAATTTTTTCGATGTGCTAATCCTTGATTTGAATGTTTTTTTTTGTAGATATTCATTTTTTTAATTTAGACATGTTTTTTTGAAAAATTAAAAATATTTTTTAGTAATTTCATAACGAAAATTGCTTTGTCATATTTCTGAAATTTAAACAAGTGGACTATAAGATCAAAAAAATATTTAGCTGTAGAAATTTGTGACATAGGTTTTAGATATGTAGGTTTCTGAAACATGATTTCTATCGAAATTGTAGGTTTTATGGATATTTCTTGGTACACGTAAATATATTTGAGTTTTTTGTTTCATCTTAATTTTCATCCAGTGTTCTTCTCAAACTTATTTACTTTTTTCCAGACAATTTAGAAAGAAGAGATTGACTAATTAGTTATTAGTTAGATATTGTAGTATATAAAAGGTGATTTCCTTATTTTTTACAACTCAATTCAATATAAAATATTTTTATTTTCTCATTCATGATCTACTCTTTTATACTTCTTGATTCATCAAGAAGATTTCAAGCATTACTCTTACCATTTTAGCAAAAACACTTAAAGAAAAAAAACAAAAGGTTAAATAAAAAGTAAAATGAGTTCTAGTAAAAAAATCCAGATTATATATAGTGACCTAGACGCAACAGATCATTCAAGTGAAGAAAAAGTAATGAAAGATCATTTTGAATTAGATGACCAAAATCGATTTTTCAAGGACATTTTGCTCCCAAAACCAAGTCCTCTACTTTCTCCTGAATGCGGAAAAATGACATCAAAATCAACCAGCATTTATAAAGGCGTTCGACTAAGGAAATAGGGAAGGTTTGCAGCTGAGATTAGAGACCCAATTCACAAGACTAAAGTGTGGATTGGTACTTTTGAGTTTTGATACTGAACTTGAAGCTGCTGAGGCTTATGCCAAAAAGAGCAATGAGTTGAAGGAGGCTCTACAAAGTGGGAATGCAACTCATTCAAAGGATACCAAAGTGTCAAGTTCGAAACAAAAGAAGAAGTATAAAAAAGTGTCTGTTCATTCACCCCAACCATCTTCGTTTCCTCCTTCTGGTATTGAAGGTTCACAAGGTAGTGGCTATAATTTAAGTCAAAGAAAATGTTAACGTGAAAACAAACGGTACATAAAATGTTGTTAAACCAGTTTACTTAGATGAATCAATTCTGCATTTGTTACAGGAGCAAGTTGTAACATCAATGGCCAAGGAGATTCCCTATGTACAGACGTTGCAGAACGAGACAATATTGTTTAGTATGTCGTGCAAGAGGGTTGTCCTAAGCATAATATGAAAGATGGTTAAGTTAGTAGTTTTCCATTGTTGAAGATAATTCTTTTGATAATATGGACTTAGAGCTTGGATTGATGATGAAACTCAAAATTTGGATTGCCCTAAAGCTTTTTCAGTTGCAGTTTTATGTACTTGACAAGGTGTTTATGGTTGCAGTTAAAGCATGTGTCCTTTAAGTCTTGCTTTGTTCTTGATCGGGTTTATGTTTGTTCTATTATTAATATTTTAAATTGTGGTTGTGATTGTAGTTATGATTGCGATTATTATGATTGTGATCTTTGTTGTTGTTGCAATGCAGATTGCGGCCATTGCGATATGAATTATTTTGTGATTGGAAAAATAATTTTGAATTCTTTGCGATCTTGTGTGACCCAAACATGATCCGATGCGACAACGTTATTGTGATTCAATATCATACCACAATTACAATATAGATGCAATTGTGGCTATCTCCGTAAGCACAATATTATGACAATATCACATGATGTAATCCATAATTTAGATCACTACTATAGTGCTATTATCTGCTAGACTCAGAATCCAATCTCTATAATATATATATATACATGTATATATATACATATATATA
>NW_017727905.1:58487-73934 GCF_001865875.1 Lupinus angustifolius
TATATATATATATATATTATGGACATTTTGAGAACTGACACTAGTAGTCATATTGTGGGAAAAGAATTGGCACGGATAGCCATATTGTGGGAATTTCGAGAATTGGTAATAGTAGTCATATTGTGGAAATTTCGAGAATTGGTATTGATAGTCATATTGTGGTTGATGTATTCGAGATTGGTTCTACAGTGCAGTAAAAATTTGATAACAGAGATTTATGCTATTTTATCTTGTGGACGACATGGTTGATACTCTGCTTACACATGGTTGAGACATGGTTGATACTCTGCTTAAAAATTTGATAACGACTTAAAGAGAACGACTTAGTCATGTCTCAGCCAATAAATATTATTTTATGTCATTTATAATTGTTGCAAACTGTGATATGTGATGGTGGTTGATTAGCTAACTTAAGATGTGGAGATATCTTTGTGTAACCTCTTAAACTGGTCAACCACTTAACATTATTTCGGTTAGTTGAGAGATTGTCGTCATTGTATGAACCCTTTGAGCTTACAAGGTTGTACTCCTAATCGCTTTCCAGAACAGTTGGTAAAATGTTAAATGAGGTACTCGACATCCCAAAAGAGAAGGGAATTTATGTGTAACAACTAGTTAGATATCGTTGTATGAAATCCCAATTTGTTGTATGATCCCGTTATGCTGATTCCTTTGTATATATATTATTTGCGTGCGTTACTACTAGTTCAAGTATTTCTAGCCAACACTTGGGAAACGATGTTATGTGTTTCACCCAATATGGAGTTTTGGCACATGATGACGATCATTTAGCAATGCACTATGGACCAAAAGAGATGATGTTTTCTTATATAGATGTTCATTCACATTTTGTTTTGTCTCCATTGATTATGTCATTGTCTGTCTTAATTATGATCCCGGACGGTCTTATGAGAAGGCAATCATTCACATCTTGTTTCATCTCACATCAAAGTTTGTGATGTGCAAGAGAGGAGTAACATGGTCATAGTTTCAGGACTATGATGAGTAGAGAGGTATCATTAAGGAGTGAGTCTTATCCAGTAATCGGGATGTAAATGATTTTTTCCTTTAAATTTTAGGCATAAAAATGTAATCTCACTTTAAATAAAAAACATACAAATATCAATATATGTGTGAACGCCCATTTTTGTCCAGCACAGAAAAAGCCTAAAACATTTTTAAAAAAAATTAAACAAATAATATTAAATAGGAAAGTCAAATCAATGTTGTTAAGGTTCCTAAATCTAAGTGATTAGGTTAACAAAAATTTAAAAATAAGAAAAAAGAATTAAATTAAAATAGACCCTAAAAAGCCTATAACGATTTCAAATAAAAAGAATACTATTTTTTTTATTATTTATTATATTTATTTTTTCGAATTTATATTATAAACTAAATAAAATATAATGAAAAAGATTTTCTATTAATTTTTATAATTAAATTTGAATTTATAAAAAATAAATAAAATAAATGAGACATTCTAAATATCTCATTTAAGTTCCAAATAAACAATAAAATATATTTTTGACTTTAGTTTTTCGAAAATATAATTTTAAAATAATTTATACAAGTTCAAAAATATTTTTATTTATTTTTTTGTGAATTAATTCGGATATATAAAAATAAATAAATACATAAACAAATTTAAAATGCCTTTTATTAAATTAAAAAATAAAAATAATAAATTAAAAAATAATAAAACACCAAGTCAAATCTGACTTGGTGGGTGCCTACTAATATGGGATTAAAGGTTAGTGGAAATTAATTTTGTTAGCAATTTTTTAGGATTAAGTTAGGGTTAAAAAATTTATAAATAGAGGGGTTTAGCTAGTGTTAAGGGGTTCTCTTCTTGTTCCAAAAATAATTAAGAAAAAAGGCAAAAAAAGAGAGAGAAGAAATTTGCCTTGAAAACTGTGAAGATGAGAAAGTGAGGATCGTGTAATCCAGTGTGGGCAGACCACTGCAAGGAGCGTGCACCCATCGCTCTTGCCATTGGATCAGTCTTCATCACGTTCATTCTGTTGACTAAAAAACTGGAGCCAATCAGAGACTGACACGTAGGCTAGTGCATATTGTCACAAATACATGCGTGCACATACAAACCAAGAACCCCATTCCCAGGTAGAGTTCCAGTGTGGTTGGGCTTAGACTCCACGCGGTGCGCTCATCTTCCATCCATTCCGACGCTGACACATGGGTGGTGCAATCTCTGTTTGTGGACTCATTTGTAGCGGATCAGCGTCCTTCTTCAGCAATGGTTTAGTACACCCGTGTGCACCCTAGACTCTATGCACTTCCAGGTAGAGCCTACCCCAGCCTGCCACGTGGCACAGTTCTTAGAGCGAAGTCCTTTCAACCACTCCCTGTGCGACAAGTAAAGGCTTACTTTCCTCCGTGTTGCACATGATTATTTCCCAGACAGGTATTAATTCTATCACTCCTTTGCTTCTAAGGCAATTTAAATTCTTTTGAAAATAATAACTATATTTTACCAAATGAAAATTTATATAATATTTTTGTGATAGTAAGTGAAGATACTAAATAATGTTTTTTAAATAATAAGTAATAATTTTATTTATGTTAAGTAATAATAACAAAAAGGGTCAAAATCCCTTTAGTATAACTAATAATAATTTTCCTTTTTATGACTTATTTTACTAGTCAATAAATTTTTTCTGTCACTGCAATCAAATAAAGTTTGTCATTTGCAAAAATTAATTTTTTTTATCCATCAATTAACCAAATCTTCTTCATAACTTATAAAATTTCTTTTCTATAAATAATTGGAAGTGACTAATAAATAAATTGAACATTTTTATAAATAAAACATACAACAAATACTTTTCAAAATATAAAATAATTTTGAGATTTAATCAAAGATGGAGAGAAGGTCGCATCGGAGGCCTCTTTCTTCTCAAATCATCTTCGAAAGGTCGCGCTACGCCGCTTCTTTTCAATCGATTAAATCTCAAAATCAATTTAATTCCAAATTTTTTGTCTAATAAAATTAACCAAATAAAAAAACTTTTTTATAATAAACAAAACTTACAAAATATATATTTTCTTTAATTAAAATACATTCAACCAATAAACCATTTTCTACTTAAAGAATTACGTAAGCCTTGATTCCCTTAATGGGATACGTAGGACCGGGGTCAATCTTGTCAGGCGTAATAATAAAAAAATAATTTTCTTCTTCATAATAATTAGTTAATTAATCAAATAATATAAAATAATAATAATAATAATAATAATAGCAATAAAGTCATACATTTTAATGAAGGGTACCGCTTAAGGCGGGTAGGTAGGATATTAATACCTTCCCTACCTTATAACCGACTCCTGAACATGGATATCAAAAATCCAAAAGCCCAAGGTAATTGGGCTTAAAAGATTTTTCTACATTTTTAACTATAAAATGTAGTGGCGACTCTAAACAAAGTTGTGCAGCCGAAAATTGGGGCGCGACAGTTGGCGACTCTGCTGAGGACTTTTGTGAGAGAGTCTAGCCCATAATCAATAAAATATATGATTGTTTATTTACCATTATTATTATTATATTTTTATTTTGTTGATTAGTTAATTTCCAATAATATTACATGCTTAATTATTAAATATATGTTAAATATGAATTATATGCTTAATTTTAATTGTATGTATAAATATGGAATTGCATGTTTAATTATTAATTATATGTATAGATATGAAAATTGCATGTTTAATTATTAATTATATGTAAAAATATGAAAATTGCATGCTTAATTATTAGTTATGTGTTATAAGTATGAAATTCATAAAAAAAAATTCATTTCAATCCATGAATACACTAACTCAAAAAAAACTATCATTCACAATAATACATTAATGCATGCAAACATTCCTCGTACATTTTTTAAATTAGCTATCCATATATGTATTTTGAAAAAATAAAAAATAAATCATTCACACATTCTCTTATTTATTCACATATTCATTCATTCACTCATGCTTCAAAAAAATAATAATTCATAAATTCATTAAAAAGAGTATATTAATCATACATTCATTCATTCATGCAATGAAAAGGAAAAATCATTCACTCATTCAATCGCCATTCAAAAATAAAATAATCGACAGACTTATTCATTCGTTCATCACATTAAAAAAGAAATCTTCATTAAGTCTCTTATGCATATATTCATTCATTCAATTATTCATGCATACATTATTCATACACTCATCCACTCATTCATTAATTCATACATACATGCATTTTTAAAAACAAATCATACATTCACTAATAAAAATTAAAAATATAATGATCATACATTCACTAAAAAAATTAAAACTATAATGATACATTCATCTAATTTTATTCATTCAGTCAATCATTCTATAAAAAATTCATTCATTCATAAAGAAAATGTGGAAAAAGGCACCACAATAAAACATAAGAGAGCGAATATCTCTTCACGCTTCTTGCCTTTTTCTTACTAATAAAATACAAGGAACCTTTATAGGGATTCTATAACTTGCAAAGGGCGTCCATTGTATGTTAAAACCTTGTCCTAGGACGTTATAGTTGTTGTGAATTTCGTGATGTGTTGATAGGCAAGCGCCAAACCTAGAACGATAAACATAAGTTTGTAAGCACAAACCTAATAGATAAACTATGGAATCCACCAGAAAGAGACAACTCTCACATTTTATTAACAAAAATAATATGTATCTTGTGGTTACATCCCAAAAATGTTTAAATACTAAAGAAAATATACTACAAGATACTGAAAAGGTAATGAAAATATAATAAAAAGATACTAAACAGATAATGAAAAGATAATTGCTAAAAATATTAAAATGATATTTCTTTCTCACGAGTGACTTCGTCTTCGATATGCGCAACCAACCTTCCTACACCAATCTCCTCCACCTTCGAAGAATTCGACCACCCTAATCTACCTAATACTCATGAATGTCAGCAATGTTGAAAGTATTGGATATATTCATGCAATCTGTATGAGCTACCACATAGGTAGTGCCATTGATCTTTCGAGTCACATCAAAAGGACCATACTTGCATGATAGTAGCTTGTTGTAAGTACCAACTGGAAACCACTCCTTTCGTAAGAACACTATAACATCGTCCCTCACATTGAAAATTTTAACGCTCATGCGTTTGTCAGTGGCAGCCTTATTCTTCTACCAAATAGCTTCCAGCTTAGCCTTGAAAACTTCTTTAACAACTACATTCTCCTTAGCCATAGTCTTAGTTGCTGCACTAACACTAGGAGCTTAGGTAAACTAGAACCCAAAATCAGGTCAATCTGATGCTAAATAACTCGCATAGGAGGCAAATCAATTGGTAACTCATCTGCAATCATCATTTTGAAGTCCCCTAGGACCTCTAGCACTTTTTCTTGAATTGTTTATTCCTCCTTGACAACACTCATTAACCCTTTTATCCCCATTGGGAAGAAACATTCAATTTCTTTAAAAGCCTCATCAAGCTCATTTTCCCTCTATGTCATCATCAAGAAACTCGACCTTTTCCCCCATGGTGTCTTACAGAAATGTAAAACAAGAGCCATAGCAATTTTGTGTGTTCCCCAAGTAAACATCAACACATTATCTCTTCCTCTAGATGTTATATCTTTATCATACTGCCAAAGCCGTCCAAGCATAGCATGTCATACATCCATATTAAGAACATCACACACTACTTCCTCTTTATAGTGTTTCCCAATGGAAATTGACACCTTGAAAGTCTATGAAACTTTAACTTATGAACTTGTACTTACCCACCCTAAGGTGTACGGTTTCTCATGAGGTCTGGTTGTCAGCTTTAAGTACTCTATCAACTTATGGGAAACCAGATTCTCAGTACTTCGATTATCCATGATCAAATTACACACCTTGTTCTTGATAGAACAGTGTGTTCGAAACAAGTTCTTCTGTTGTCCCTCTTCCTTGGATGGAAACAAGATCCTTTGAAGCACAAATTTTACCCTTTCCTTAGACTCCTCTTCAACAAAATGTACTCCTTCATACTCATTGCCCTATTCTTCCTCCTCATCTTCCTCGTTCAGAATGGCAATAATTATTGGTTTCATTTTGGGGTTAGCTGGTCTCTGGATGGGTGGCCTATTCTCATGCACAACGCTAGAGTTTTTGGCCCTTTTATTTACAGAGTTGTAATCCTTGGCTGCTATGTTCTTCTACCCATCGCTTGTTGACACGAAGTTATTCTGTAGAGTATACCTTCTAAAAAATGATAAATTTTGAGGGGATTTCTCTATCAGTTCAACCTTGAAAGCTAGACTAGATGCCTTATCCAAGACCCATACAGCCTACAACCCATCTTCTCCTACAAAGAGCACTTTAAGCCATTGATGTAACCAACCACCTTCTAGTTCTCTAATTCTTCTAGTTCGTTACGTTTAGAAATACATATGAACTCAGTTATATACTTTGTCACAATTTTCTTTCCATGAACACAGTCAATATACATCTTATAAACAATAAGCTTATCCCACCACACAGCAACAATGCTATTCAATCTGATCGCCACCATCTTAACTTGTTTATTCTTAGGGACACTCATGACATTGAAGAATCTATCAATATCAATTTGCCAATCCAGAAACTCCTCCACTCCCATAGTTCAATCACTCATTAGTTATTATTATACTGCCGAGTTCCATTGTGGTTCTCCTCCCTTATTTATTCATTAGTTCTTGTTGGTGGCGTTGTTCATAACCAGATTTAAAGTCGCCAACTGTTTAGTAAAAGCAGTTAGGATTGTGGTAAAAGTTACGGTAAAGACAAATGAGAAAACCTGCTCTGGTCACTAGTTGATCTCCCATGGTTGTTTATGCTATGAAAAGACAAATGAGAAAACCTGCTCTGGTGTCACTTGATGTAGTCGAAATCATAAAGGATTGGCTAGTATTTGGAGGATGGATAAATTTCAGATAACTTCCATTAAAAGTGGGAAAGGTTTCCTGGGGTTCACCAGAAAGTGTTCTGTTTCAAATGAGAATTTATTCTAGTTAATATTTATTATCCTCGTATTAATATTGAGAAGAAAGAGATTTGGTATGAGCTTGAACAAAGGAAGCTTAACTCTAACATTAATTTGTGGTGTCTCACTAGTGATTTTAATTCGGTTAAGTTACCTGAGGAGCGAAAAGGAAGTGTTCACCATGGGCGTCTTAAGGAAATTAAAGATTTTAATACTTTCATATCTAACATGAATCTCTTGGACCTCCCCCTTGCTGGAATAAAATTCACCTGGGTTAAAGGCGATGGCAAAACTATGAGTGGTCTTGACAGATTTCTGATCTCTCCCTCTTGGGCTACTAAATGGTCTTCCTTGGTCTAGAAAGGGTTGAAGTGCCAGGTCTCTCATCACTGCCTGATTGGCCTTTATGATAATTATCAAGACTGGGGGCCAAAACCTTTTAGGGTTATTGATGCTTGGTTTGAAGATAAAGACTTTGTTTATTTTGTTGAGCAAAACTGGAATGAGTTTTCTCCCTCTTGTTGAAGTATGTTTGTTATTAAAGAGAAACTCAAACACTTAAAGGCCACTTTGAAGAAGTGGAACAAAGAGCACTTTGGGGACATCAACAATAAAATTGATTCGGCTGTTACGGGGATTCATGACCTTGACCTCCAGAGTGAAACTATGGAACTTTCTAAAGAGGATCTCGGGATTAGATCGGAGCTGTGGGGGGATCTTTGGCGCCCTCAGTCTCTCCAACAAAACCTTATTTTCCAAAAATCTAGATCTAAATGGCTCAAGGAATGTGATACTAACTCTAAATTTTTTCACGGGCTCATGAATCATAGGAAGAGGCAAAATTCTATTCACGGGCTAAATATTCACAAGCAATGGATTGAAGATGTTCATGGTGTCAGACAAGGGATCCGTAATCACTTTGAGAACCTTTTTAATAAACACAACAAGAATTGTCCGACCTTGTCTGGCATCTCTTTCAGCCAATTAGATCCTCCGGGTAATGTTTCGCTTATTTCAAATTTCGATGAGGAGGAGATTAAAAACGCCATTTGGGATTGTGAGGGCGATAAGAGTCCTGGACCTGATGGGTTTAATTTTAAATTTATCAAAGCTTTCTGGCATATCATGAAGGATGACATCATCAAAATGGTTCGCGATTTTCATGCTAATGGTAAAATTACTAAGTGGGGATTACAGACCAATTTCTCTCATCGGTTGCTTATACAAAATCCTGGCTAAGTTGCTCGCTAACAGATTACGGCAAGTGCTTGGGGTTGTGATCCTCAATGAAATCATCTATGATACTAAAAAAACTGGTCAGCAGTGTGCCATCTTTAAAATCGATTTTGAAAAAGCTTTTGACTCTGTTTCGTGGAGTTTCATTGGTCATATGATGTCTCATTTATGGTTTTGTCAGAAGTGGAGGGATTGGATCATGGAATGTTTGACTACTACAACAACGTGTATTTTGGTCAATGGTAGCCTTACGGAGGATATCCATCTCCAACGTGGTCTGCGCCAAGGAGACCCCCTTTCCCCTTTCCTCTTCCTTATTGTGGCCGAAGGTTTGTCTGGTCTCATGCGTGAAGCTAGCTCTCAAGGTCTCTTCACTCCCTATAAGGTGGGCATTGACCATATTGATGTCCCTATGATCCAATTTGCTGATGATGCAATTGTAATTGGTGACTGCACTGATCAAAATATTTGGGCTATGAAAAGTATTTTGCGGTTGTTTGAGTTTTCTTATGGTCTTAAAATTAACTTCAACAAAAGCAAATTACTTGGTATAAACGTGACTGAGGACCATATTCAAGGTCTGGCTAATTCCCTTTATTGCAAGCTCTCCCCTAACTCTTTCACTTATTTAGGGATTCATGTGGGTGTGAATCATCATCGTGGTGCCACTTGGAAACCTCTTATTGATAGGATTCGTACTAGACTATCTTCGTGGAATTTGAATCAGATCTCTTTTGGGGGTCGCCTCATCTTGATTAATGTTGTCCTCTCAACTCTCCCTGTTTACTATTTGTCCTTCTACAAAGCTCCTGTTGGTGTTATTCGTTCGATCCAAAAAATTCAGAGGGATTCTATTTGGGGTGGGACTGAGAGTCATAGAAAGATCCCTTGGGTTAAATGGGACAAGGTGTGCACGCCTAAGTCAAAGGGTGGATTAGGCGTTAACGATATTAATCTCTTCAATCTTGCCCTACTTGGGAAATGGAACTAGCGTATGCTCACTGAGAAGGATAGTTTGTGGTGTAAAGCTTTGTGTTCTAAGTATGGTCAGAATTTTGCTAATGTTAATGGGATTGAGCCTTGGTCTTCTTCTACTACCAAATCTTTTTGGGCTAAGGATCTCGGTAATCTTTATCCTACTGGGTCTGATAACAATCATTGGTTTTGGGAAGATATTACTCGTCGTGTTGGATATGGGTCTTCGACTAGATTTTGGCATCATAACTGGGTGTGCCCAATTAATCTGTTCTCCAGGTTTAGAAGACTTTATTCTCTCAGTGTTAATTCGAACGCCCACATTAGTGAGTTAGGAAGTTGGTTTGAAGGAAATTGGGTTTGGAACATTTCTTGGAGACATAATATTTTTATTTGGGAAATTGATCTAACTGGAATGTTTTTGCAGGTAATTCAAAACACTGTTGTCCAGGAAAACGTTCTTGATTCTTGGGAGTGGCACCATGACAAATCCAACCTATACTCGGTCAAATATGCTTATGACCTTCTCTTTTAGCATCATCAACAACCTTCAACTCGTGATATTAACCATCTTTGTATGCTTTGGAAGTCAAAAGCTCCCTTAAAAGTAAAAGCTTTCGCGTGGAGACTTTTTCAGGATCGGATCCCCATTCCCTTAAAAGTAAAAGTTTTCGCGTGGAGACTTTTTCAGGATCGGATCCCCACTATTAATGCTCTTCTCAAGAGGGGAGTTTCTATTGCACCTGGAGCGGGAACCTTATGTCCTTTTTGCATGACCAAGATGAAAATTCTCAACATCTTTTCTCCTCATGTAACTTTACTTATTCAGTTTAGCAGCTTCTTTATAATTGGTTGAAAATTCACACAACTCTTCCTCTTCAGCCCATTCATCATTTTACCAATCACATGTGCATGATACCACACAGACGTTATTTGAATCATTGGAATATCATTTGGCTCATTACTATTTGGGCTATCTAGAGGTCTAGGAATGACTTTATATTTAATTCAGTGCAACCCACTTTTGAGAAAAATTTTGAGTCTGCTAGGGTTATTTCTTGGCTTTGGATTAATGGGAAGAGGGGCAAAGGTCAGATTACTTTTTTGGACTAGATAGAAAATCCCATTTTTTTGTCTTGATCCTGTGTTGTAACGGCTTTTAGTTTTTTTCTTTTTTTTCTCCTCTTCTTTTTCTCTTGTAATTATTTCTTCTCTTAATAAAATCTTACCTTTTGCTGATAAAAAAAAAGCGTCAAACCTAGAATAATAAACACAAGTTTGCAAGCTCAAACTTAATAGATAAACTCTAGAATCCACTAGAAAGAGAAAACTCTCAAATTTTATTAATGATAATAATATGTTTCACATGGCTACATCCCTAAAAGTGTTTAAATACTAAACAAAAATACTAAAAGATACTGAAAATATAATGAAAAGATACTAAAAAGATAATGAAAAGCTAATTGCTAAAAATATTAAAATGATATTCATTTCCCACGAGCGATTTTGTCTTCGATACATGCAACCAACCTTCCAACATCAATTTTATTCAAAAAAAATGTTTGATTACATAACTGAAGCTAATCATCACAAGAGGAAGGTGAATGCAAATGATGTAACATAGTAGGAGATAGAGAGTGAAGGTTAGAGAGTTTGAGAATGTAATAGTAGAGACATTGATTGTTACAATAGAAAGGGAATTGGTTTCTTTTCCTTCAATCAAGTTGCTCGCCCTCAGTTTATTCCTTTCATTTTTATATAATAATAATGGCACTAAGAGCACATTCTGCCTTGATTCTGATTCTTACCATTTACCAAAAAACCATTTATTTTTACTTTAAGTCAAAACCCAATAACAAATCACATCATCATCCTAAAAAAAAAGTCAACCAATTTTCTAATCCTTGGACTCACCCTCTAACACACAATTTCTAGAATTTGGGTGAAGCAAGTGTTTTAAATTATGGTTACAGTCATAATTGCAGTTACGATTATGATTAGTGTGATTGCAGCTATTGTGGTGTGCCTTATTTTGTGAGTAAAAAATTATTTTTGAAATTGATGATGTCTGATGCGATCTGATACGGTTGTGTTCCAACTTAATGCCGTCACCACAACCATAATATTGTTGCCGCATCATATGATCTAATCCACAATTTGAATCTCCGGGTGAAGCATATATCATACGAGAACAAAATATATAAGCTTCATCTGAAATACTAGAGTTATTATGTGAATTCGTTCTCCCACATGTACCCATAACTGAGAACTAGAGGAACTGCCCTTGCAAGAAGACACCTCTACCACACATAAAACATTTTTTTCTATTCTCATATAATATCTCACTTATCAATCCAACCATTTCTTTCTTCAAGAACAAGTACCAAGCTTGCTATATTAGTTTATTAGCATATGCTACAATGTAAGGATTGTTGTATCAGTGTCATGGTTCCATCATGTCAAACATGTGTCTCATTGCGTATTTAATTACTTTGGAGTTCCAATTGATATCGGAGGGAATGCTCTTGTTCATGTTTGTTTCTATTTATATATGCTTATGTTCTTTAATAAGGAAAATATTTTTTTTTAAATATTCCAAAGTGTTCAGTTTGCATACATTATTTGTTGAAGTATTCAACAAATTGGTTATTGTTGGACAAAAGATGGATATGAAGTAGTGTTATGTATTTATTCATATGTTATTGGTGTAAAAGAAAAATACACACATCTAATCCACTGTGAGGGAGACCTATTGGGTGTTCATTCTGTGTGTTTGTATCTTTCTTCTTTTGATAAAGGAAAATTGTATAATAACGAGCACAAGGGGTGCCCACCCAATACAAGAGAGATCAAACAGTTAACTTTGTAGAGAAAAGTCGTATACAAAGTTTTGGATCCATACACCAATTTTCAAAAGATAAAGCATTATTAGAAACAAAAGAAGTGAACCAAATCCAAGATCTAGATTGAATTAGATCAATTAGATGCACATAAGTTGGGGTCTTGTCCAAAAAAATCACTTCATTTCTCATAATCCACACAGACCAAACCACCGTAAACCAAAGCATTCTCCATAATTTTACACATCTACCACCACGAAGCGAATCATGAAGCTTGAAGGAGTGTAAAGTTGAAGAATGATTTATAACAGGGATGAGTAACCAAGAATAAAAATCTCTCCAAATACTTGAAACAAAGTCACAAGATATAAATAGATGATCAATAGATTCAACATGATTATGGCAGAAAGTGCAAACCAAATCATCCACCTTCACAAGAATATTCCTTTTAAATAATTCATCCTTAGTTGGTAGTCTTCTTTTTATGAGTTTCCAGACAAAACAACAAATATTTGAGGGCAACGGTTAATCTAGCAATTATTTTAACTCTTTATCTATAGGAGAGTGTTAGTGATCCAATTGAGCCAAGTAGGAAGTTTTAACCACATAGTTACCTAAGTTGTCAAGTCCCCATATCCATGTATTAAGAGTATCCCTTTTACAAGAATAATGGTGAACCAAGTCATATAAATTCTGAGCCACAGATTCCTCTCTAATAAACAGACTTCTCATCCACTGAATTTCCCAATGCCAGACATCATCTCTCCAGACCACCTAGCTCCATAGGATTGCAAACTACATCCCAAGCCACCCAAGAAATACATTTACCACCTCTCTTATTCCCCAAAAGAAAGTTGTGGTGCAAGCTAACAAGTTTGGTTAAGATATTCTTGGGAGCTTTATAGAGAGACAACATAGAAGTAGAAATGTTAGATAAAACATAATTCATAAGGATTAATTTACCTCCAAAGGATATATGTTTGCATTTCCAGGAAGCAAGCCTCTTGGAAACAACCTCAATCATGTACTGCCAAGTAGAAATCCTCCTTGGATTTGCCCTGATAGGAATGTCCAAATAAGTGAAAGGAAGAGAGTCAATCTTGCAAAATAAGAAGTTTGTCGCTGCTGAAATAGTTGAATCCGACAACCTTATACCAAAACGAGAACTCTTGTTGGAGTTGACCTTCATAACCGAAGCTAACTCAAAACATCTAAGAATTGTCTTTAAGCAAAAAAGGTTTTTATGTGAAGGTTTGCACACAATAATAGTATCATCAACAAATTGTAGATCACAAACTTCTACACCATCTCCACCAATCTTGTAGTCCTCCAATGCACCATTAGACCTGGCCTTTCCAACCAACCCTATAGAACCTTCCGCCACCATGAGGAACAAAAACGGTGCCATTGTGTCTCCCTATCGAATACCTCCTGAGATAGAAAAATGGTCCGCTAGACTACCATTAAACAACACAGACATAAAGGTCGAGGTAAGACAAGCATTTATCCAATTCCCCCATTTTACTGGGAACCCAAAGCGGTAAGCATAAAGTCCAGAAAAGTCCAATCCACTGAGTCATAAGCTTTCTCAAAATCAACTTTAAACAAAAAGCAACCATCCTTATCCTTATTCGCTGAATGGATAACTTCATTAATTATCACATGAGCATCCAAAATATATGTATCATGAATAAAAGCTGATTGAGATAGAGAGATTAATGAACCCATTACACATTTAAGTCTAGCTGCTAGAATCTTTGCAAGAATTTTATACAAAGATCCAACTAGAGAAATCCGTCTGTAATCCTGTTTTCTGTCTAGAACCTTCAATTTCGGAATCAAGGTAATGGAAGAAGAGTTCAAATATTTTGGGAGTTTACAATTAGCATGAAATTCTTGAATAAATAGGATAATGTCTTTTTTAACCACCTCCCAAAATTCTTGAAAGAATTTGAAATTAAAACCATATGGCCTCAGTCTCTTTTCACCAGCACAACTCCAAACCGCCAATTTAATTTCCTCCTCCAAAAACACAGTATCCAAAAAAGATCGTTGATTATCATTCAGAGTCGAAAACTCTACACCAATCAATTTCGGCTTAACCATGGAGCTAGAAGAAATTATCGTCATCCACATTCTCCTCCTCATCCTATCCTCATCCTCTTGCTCTTCCTCATCCTCATTCTCGTCCTCATCCTCATCCTCTTCCTCATCCTCATCCATATTCTCATCCTTATCCTTCATATTTGCAGTTTCCCACCAATCAACCGTAAGATTTTTGAGAGAGGAAATTGACCAAAATTCAAAGCCGAATTCTCTCTAATTATATCCAGCTCCTGAATAGCAAGTGACTATTGCCGCAATTTTGAATCAAGACACCCAAAAGAGTCCTTGTTCCACACCTTTAGTTTTTCCTTCAAAGCTTTTAATTTCTCCTTCACAATGAAAGCCTTCCTCCCAAAAATAGAGTCTTCATTCCAATAATTAGAAACCAAACCTGCAAAGCTATGATCGTTAAGCCAACAATTGTTGAACTAGAAGGGAATTGGCCCCTTCTCCACCTTCCTTTGCATGAGGATGATCAGACAATGATTACAGAAGTCCTGTTCATGGCCCATTGAGATGTGTCTGGCCACTTCAGAACAACCCTGCTAATAGGAGGAATCTATCAAGTCTACTAATAGCACCACTTCCAGATTGATACCAAGTAAAATTTCTCCCAATTAGTGGCAAATCCACCAATTCCATCCCCCTAATCCATCATTAAAGAGCTGAGAATCCCGACTACAACTCCCCCAGTAGATCCTCTCCTTTCAGGCTCACTTCTAATACAGTTGAAATCACCAAAACAACACCAAATGATATCTTTCAAACTGACCATCTAGCCGATTTCCAACAGTAGCTAGAAAACCATTACCAGAGTAAGAATTAATTTTTTGGAACTTATTATTGTCCCAAATGCTTAGAGTACCGCCTGACCTTCTAACCGAAGGGTTAAAGTCCTAGTCACAGTCATTATTTTCCCAAAGACTAACACAAAAATTCACATTATAGTCTTCCAACTTAGTTTCATGAAGACCAATAAAATCTATATTATTATTTTTTATTAACTCCTTAACACCTCTTTTTGTTTACACTGCTCCCCAACCCCCTCACATTTAAAGAAATATAATCCATTGATTATCTTGCATTTCCCTTTGGTTAGAATTGGTAAAACCAATCCTATCCCTTTCCTTCAAGCCTTCAATTCTCTTGATCATCACCTTATCCTCCCCTTCGAAGGAAACACCCAAGAATTTTCTTAATGCTTCCACATTCTCCTCTTCCTCCTCATCCATATCCTATCCTATCCTCACCCTCATCCTCATCCTATCCTCATCCTCGTCCTCGTCCTCA
>NW_017727905.1:74034-74351 GCF_001865875.1 Lupinus angustifolius
TCCTCTTCGTCAGCCACATTCTACTTCTCATCCTATCCTCATCCTCATTCTCGTCCTCATCCTCATCCCCTTCCTCATCCCCATCTGATCCTCATCCACATCCTATCCTCATTCTCGTTCCCATCCTATCCTCATTCTCATTCTCGTCCTCATCCTATCCACTCCCTCAAACTCATCCTCATCCTCTTCCTCATCCTCATCATCCTATCCTCATCCTCATCCTATCCTCCTCCTCATTTTCGTCCTGCTCCTATCTTCATCCTCGTCCTCATCCTATCTTCATCCTCGTCCTCATCCTATCCTCGTCCTCATCCTAT
>NW_017727905.1:74451-80675 GCF_001865875.1 Lupinus angustifolius
ATTCTCATCCTCATCCCATCCTCATCCTCTTCCTCATCCTCATTCTACTCCTCATCCTACCCTCATCCTCATTCTCGTCCTCATCCTAACCTCATCCTCCTCCTCATCCTATCCTCATCCAAATTCTCGTCCTCATCCTATCCTCATCCTCATCCTCATTCTCGTCCTCATCGTGTCCTCGTCCTCTTCCTCATCCTTATCCTCCTCATCCTATCCTTATCCACATCCACATTCTTATCCACATCCTATCCTCATCCTCATTCTATTCATCAATCTATCCTCATTCTGGTCCTCATCCTATCCTCATTCTGTCCTCATTTTCATTCTCGTCCTCATCCTAACCACTTCCTCATCCACATCCTCTAGCTCATCCTCATCGTCTTCCTCATCCTCATCCTATCCTCAACCTCATCCTATCCTCACCCTCATCCTCACCCTCATCCTATCCTCATCCTCATTCTCGTCCTCAACCTATCTTCATCCTCGTCCTCATCCTATCCTCGTCCTCTTACTCCTCCTCATCCTCCTCTTCCTCCTATCCTCCTCCTATCCTCCTCCTCATTCTCCTCCTCCTCCTATCCTCCTACTCATCCTCATCCTCATCCTCATTCTCGTCCTCCTCCTATCCTCATCCTCGTCCTCATCCTCTTGGTCATCCTCATCCTCATCCTTTTTATTAACTCCTTAACACCTCTTTTTGTTTACACTGCTCCCCAACCTCCTCACATTTAAAGAAATACAATCCATTGATTATCTTGCATTTCCCTTTGGTTAGACTTGGTAAAACCAATCCTATCCCTTTCCTCCAAGCCTTCAATTCTCTTGATCATCACCTTATCCTCCCCTTCGAAGGAAACGCCCAAGAATTTTCTTAATTCCCACATTTTCAGTGTATTTCTATCTCCACTTATGATCTTTTTATGTTTATTGTGCAAAGAGTTAGAAACCACAACATGCTCCTCGTTATTACAATGCATAATTTTGGTGTATTTTTTGTCCCAACGGACAAACCAATACCAAACACATGTTTTCCTTCCCTTTTAGAACCTTCCTATTTGTCTTCCTACCACCTTTTGACTTTATAGATGCAAGAATAGGATTATGCATATTTAAAGGAACCTTTGAATATTTCTTTTTTTTTTTTATACCTTCCTTTGCCATTTGAAACCAATGTGGGAATTGGGATAGCAAATTTTCCCCCTGCAGACTCACTTATTTCAACAGAATTGTGGGAGAAATAATTACTAACATGAGGAGAATTAATATGTAGGCCCAAAGCCGGTTCCTCTCCATTGTTTTCTTCACAAAAATCACTTGATGGGAGGCCCAAAACACCCATATTCATGTGATTATCTAGGGAAGGTAAAACCTTGTCATAACTCGTCACATGTTGAACTCCCTCACTAAACTGAATTGGGCCAAGGGTAGGAAAGGGATTAAAAATTTTATTGAATAAAACCTTAGTGGGTCCAAAAATAGAGTTAGGCCCAATGTCTGTTAGGTTAATGTGAAGAGAGCCTTTTCCCTTCCTACTTCTTTCTTTCTCCCACACGGTTGTTTCCTCAATTCCACTTGTACCAACCTCAATCTCATTTAATCTCAAGATAGCATGCACTTTCCCATCACCAGACGACCATGATGCCTTTTTAGTGTTAACGTCTTCTTCTCCCTCTGAATCCGCATAATAAAAGTTGACGGTGGGTGACTTTCAGTGTGTCTCCTGATTCTCCTTTGTACATCCCCCAAAAAGGACAAACTGCCATTTGCATGGAGGAACCAAAACATTGGCCACGTCATCGTCTTCACCAACCGAAGATGGTGCCTCCACACCGTCGTTCACACAATCCGGCCACCATTCCCCATCCTCCGAGTCAACAGAATTTGAAACTGTGGTATCATTATACTCCACCCTTACCTTTTTGTAGAAAAGACTAGCCTCAATAGATTCATCTTTAAACAATCTTATCTCTCATTCCAGATGTCTAATAAGAATATTTTGTGTGAAATTGATGTGATTGATGGAAGAAGTAGGCACCAAACAATGAACAAGATCCAATCTTTCCATGTTTTTTGTGTCATCATCAATCCGAATAAACTCACCCATGTTCTCTGACGATTTTAAAGAAATCCTCCGACCAAGCATGAGCCGGAACCCCTAGGCATTTGATCCACACCAGCCTTTCCAAAGATCTAACCGAGTTGTTCCAGTTCTTGATTTCCTTGAAAATTTGTTTCCACCAATGTTCTTCATCACTAAAAATATGTCGAAGATCCTCATTGCCCTCAGATTTGAGCAGGAACAACTTTCCTCCCATATGGACAACTTTCATAGAGAAAACACATTCTCTATTCAAAATTTGTTGTAAGGTATGAACATCTTCCCACTTAAACAATTCTCCCACCAAATGGTTATTTAGAGAAGCCATTAGATCATTTGGGGCTGTGTACTGGAGTATTTTATTCTTTGACGCATTCATTGAATTTGGAGTATGATTTTGTTTGAGAAGAACTTATTTCCAAGATAACTGATTCTCATCCTTGACAATAACTTTAGAATGAATCCCAGTGGATTGTGGGATCATTCTTGATGACATTCCTTCCTTATAGTTCCAATCTTCCTTTCTTTTAAACCTAGGAGTGTTGAGTTTGATTTTGTAATTCCCAATCCATACTTGCTCGAGTGCCTTTAGGAGCTTGTCATCCTCATCTAACTGTTTGAATCTTACAAAACTAAAACGATTACCCTTCTTGTCTCTTTTTTTGGGGATAATACATATCCCACACTCCCCTATTTTGAAAACACAACCCACATCTCTGAATTTCCATGACTCTCTCGAATATTGGTGAAGAAAAAAGTTGTACAATTTGATTGAAGAGACTTGAAGAAACCTTTAGGATTGTAACGAATCCTATCACCGCTGTTTTCAATTCGTGAGGAATTGAATTTTTGGTGACCTCCCCTCACTCCATTATTTTGTTGATCTCCCTTCACTCCTCCCCCTCCCCTGAAAACACGCCCTACCTCACTCCCTCTCTCTCTAACACTCTCTCATTATGAGGAGTTATTGATAAATGTAAATCTCGTGAGAATCTATGTGTTTTTCTATCTCTCAAGCTTTTTTGGTTTTGGCATTCTAATGAACACCCAAAGTCTACTAATGACATATACTAGACGTGCCACTAAATTCCCGAAGTCTCATATCTAGTCCAAGTGCTTCAAGATTTCAGTGAAAATTGGAGCTCCATATTTTGTCAAAAAAATTGGCACTCCAAAGTAATTAAATTTAATTACTTTCATTTATTTCATATTCTAGTAATGGAGATGATTTCAGCCTATAACATTTAGTTAGTCTCTGTCTAGTGAATAATGGTTTTGACGTAAGTAAACCACCTAAGTTTATTTGACCTGATTTTGTACTAAGTTATAATTGTGAAGAAACTACATGAGGTAACTAATTTTGGAAAGTATATGGGGTTTATTGATGTAAGTGTTTGATTATGTGAAATTGAAGGATGTCTCCTTATGAAAATTTATGTATAACTCGTGAGTCTTGAAGCGAGAGTATAAAAGATCCATTGCTATGTGACTAAATATGGAGCTTATTAAGAGGAACATTATCATAAAGATTAAGGAAATTAACATAGAGCCTTATGAAGGAAGTGTTATCAAGATACTTATATGATAGTGCTTTCTAAGAAGCATTTTGGTACTTTGAATGGCACTTGAGCATATAGTGCTTGGAAGCGCTATGAAATGCTATTAAAGGACAATTTTCTATCTCTCAAGCTTTTTTGGTTTTGGCATTCTAATGAACACCCAAAGTCTACTAAGGACATATACTAGACGTGCCACTAAATTCCCGAAGTCTCATATCTAGTCCAAGTGCTTCAAGATTTCAGTAAAAATTGGAGCTCCATATTTTGTCAAAAAAATTGGCACTCCAAAGTAATTAAATTTAATTACTTTCATTTATTTCATATTCTAGTAATGGAGATGATTTCAGCCTATAACATTTAGTTAGTCTCTGTCTAGTGAATAATGGTTTTGACGTAAGTAAACCACCTAAGTTTATTTGACCTGATTTTGTACTAAGTTATAATTGTGAAGAAACTACATGAGGTAACTAATTTTGGAAAGTATATGGGGTTTATTGATGTAAGTGTTTGATTATGTGAAATTGAAGGATGTCTCCTTATGAAAATTTATGTATAACTCGTGAGTCTTGAAGCGATAGTATAAAAGATCCATTGCTATGTGACTAAATATGGAGCTTATTAAGAGGAACATTATCATAAAGATTAAGGAAATTAACATAGAGCCTTATGAAGGAAGTGTTATCAAGATACCTATATGATAGTGCTTTCTAAGAAGCATTTTGGTACTTTGAATGGCACTCGAGCATATAGTGCTTGGAAGCGCTATGAAATGCTATTAAAGGACAATTTTGGCATAGTGATGAAGGATTTATTGTGCAATAGTGTTATGGGAAAGAGTGAGTTTTTTATAACAGAAAGAGTTGCATATATACTCCTTATTTGTTTTTACTTACTTATATTTAATATGGAGCAACATTATATCAGAATTCGCATTTAACAGTATAGTCATTCAACAACATTTAACAAAACCTATGGTGGTCATAGTGTATAAAGGCATATGTATTGGAAAGTTTGTATGCTTTAAAAACTTGTGTTGATTTTGAAATAGAAAATGTTAAAACAAGAAAAGGGTTGAATGATAAATCAAACTAATTTAAACTATTTTTTAGGTTAATTGAAATCTCTAGTTAGACATATGAGTGTATACAAAGAAATTAACATCTCTAGATATTCCTTGTTTAAGGCACATGTACTCATAATGAATTTGTGATTTTTGAGCATGCTCCCATTTTGTTAGATATATACTCTACATGTATGCTCCCATTTTGTTCTTCCTTGAAGTGGATTTTCATGATTCGGACATCAAAAGAAGAGATTCATTCTTCATTGGAACATTTCTCTAAAGAAGAATGACTATGGGTTGGTCTAATAATTAGTCATGGCTTGGTTTGGAAATAGGGAAACCCTTTAGTTGATTTAGGGTTAGTTTGGGAGTTGAATTTTGAAGGGGGAAAAAGGGAAAATGGAAGCTTGAGAGCCATGAAATACACTTCTGAGATGACTTTCAAGCCTTCATTTTCTCTTTCTTCCCCTCTAAAATCTAACTCCTAAACTAACCCACTACCACCCCAATTATTTGAAAAGCTTTACTATTTATAACTTTTGAATTATCTACTATCCATTAGAGATATTTCTTCAGCTTTAGCTTATCTGTTTTTTTATAAGAGCAATAGAGTCGTGGCTAGATTCCCCAACATGCTTTTGGTAATGCCTCGTCATTGTGCTTCCACTGCTTCTGATTTGGTTCCAGCTTGTAGGAGAACACTTGTACCATTAAAGATCTCGTACAACATGCGATGCTTCCAGACAATCAGATTTCAAAGACAAGTTGATGTGTGCATTTCTTGTGTCTCTTTCAAGGAGAATATCAACAAATATGGTGATTTATACGTTGACAACGAGGTCTTACCAGTACAAACCTTGAGTCAAATTTTAGATCTCTAATTAAGATTTTTTTTTTGGTAAGCAAAGATTGTATTTAAAAGCACAAGGAGTGCTAACCCAATACAATAAAAAGAGGTCACTGATTAATAGGAATACAAGCCCTCTTAATACAAGACTTAGGATCGCTACACCAGAGAATAAAAGAGTTGCCAGGTTTGCTAAACTTTGCCGAGAACCAAAACCAAGATCTTAATTTGATCAACTCTATNTTAAGATTTTTTTTTTGGTAAGCAAAGATTGTATTAAAAAGCATAAGGAGTGCTAACCCAATACAACAAAAAGAGGTCACTAATTAATAGGAATACAAGCCCTCTTAATACAAGGCTTAGGATCGCTACACCAGAGAATAAAAGAGTTGCCTGGTTTGCTAAACTTTGCCGAGAACCAAAACCAAGATCTTAATTTGATCAACTCTATNATCCTATTAATATTGGGCCTCTTCCCTTCAAAGATTGCTTCATTGCGCATAAGCCAGATTGACCAAATAGCAGAAAACCAGAGCATTCTCCACGGATCTCTGCATTTCACCCCGTTGCATTGCAGATCATGGTGTTGAAAGGAATCAACACTGTTGACACTAAAGTTCATTGGCAGTGAGAGCCAATGATAAAAAAGTTTCCAAA
>NW_017727905.1:80775-81923 GCF_001865875.1 Lupinus angustifolius
TGATTGACGAGAAGAGGGAGGTACACCATGGTTCAACAACATCAACAAGAGTTTGAATATCTTCCGAACTATCTCCCTTCAACAACACCAGCTTCCCACCCATTGGGATAGCGCTAATTGAAAACACACCTTCTCCAGGCAAGATGCTCCTTATGTTCCCAGCCTCCTCGTAAAACTTAAGTTCATCGACGAAGAATTCATTCATCTCAGTGAATTTTTCATTCGGAATTTTGAATTCCAAGCCTCTCCATCCATCCATGTGATCAGGAATAACAACGACTTTACCTTTGATTAGTGCCTCCGTCCAAGAGAGATGTCTTCCATGGGATACATCCCACCTTTCTGCCATTACCGTCTACTTAGAGCCTCTCATCTTATAACCAGACCGATCAGCATTAGAACCCCGACATACATCCTTGACTTCTTCTCTGGCAAATCTGAGTTTGTTAACCAGAACTTCATAATTACCTATCCAAACGTTCTTCAAGGCCTTTTGAAGGAGTTCTCCACTATCATTTTGTTGGAATCGCACAAAACCAAATCAATTCCCCTTTTTATCCTTTTTCTGAAGAATACAAACATCACCCACTTTCCCAAATTTTGCAAAGACTTTCCACATATCAGATATGCCATGACTTCCAGGGATGTTTGTGAAGAAAAAATAGGTACCATTTGCTTCCAGGCTCTTCAAGAAAAAATAGGTACCATTTGCTTCCGGGCTCTTATAAAATCTTTTGGGATGAAACCTTCTCCGTCTCACTTCTTCCGCGCCACTACTTCTTGATAGAGGTGAAGCCCCTCTTTGAATTTTTGATCTTGATCTTGAGCGAAAAACCTTTTTTGGTTGGTTAAAGATAAAATGATCATATTACTCTACGTGCTTGATGGTACGTAGAAATTTGCAAGACATGTATTTTAAAGAATAAATTGCATTTTTTGTTTATATTAAATAAGTCGTGGGACTGGAAACTAAAAAACAAAGAATTAAAAAACAAATTATTAAAGAAACAAAGTATTAAAAAAGCAAAGTATTTAATATAGTTAGACGTAATAGACTTTAGTTATGAAAAAAAATTCTACTTTTTTAGCTAATTTTCCCTGTGAAAAAATGATTCTTTTTTAAGGAAAAATAGAATATTTTAAAAATT
>NW_017727906.1:655-1057 GCF_001865875.1 Lupinus angustifolius
CATCCTCATCCTAATCCTCCTCCTCCAATTCCTCATCCTATCCTCATCCTCATCCTATCCTCGTCCTCATCATATCCTCATCCTCATCCTCATCCTATCCTCATCCTCACCCTCATCGTCATCCTTCTCGTCTTCCTCCTCATCCTACCCTCATCCTCATCCTATCCTCATCCTCATCCCCACTTCATCCTACCCTCCTCTTCATCCTCATCCTCTTGTTCATCCTATCTTTGTCTTCATCCTCATCCTATACTAATCGCATCCTCATCCTATTACCCATCCTCATCCTACCCTCCTCTTCATCCTCATCCTCTTCCTCATCCTCTTCCTTATCCTAATTTCGTCCTTATCCTCATCCTCATCCTATCGTCTTCCTCATCCTCATCCTATCCTAATCCTCAT
>NW_017727906.1:1157-1436 GCF_001865875.1 Lupinus angustifolius
ATCCTATCCTCCTCCTCATCCTCATCCTCATCCTCCTCCTCCAATTCCTCATCCTCATCATATCTGCGTCCTCATCCTATCCTCATCTTCCTCCTCATCCTCATCCTCATCCTATCCTCATCCTCCTCATCCTCATCCTCATCCTATCCTCAACCTCCTCGTCCTCCTCATCCTATCCACCTCCTCATCCTCGTTCTTATCCTATCCTCCTACTCATCCTCATCCTCCTCCTCCTCCTCAACCTATCCACATCCTCATCCTATCCTCATCATCATCCTC
>NW_017727906.1:1536-1792 GCF_001865875.1 Lupinus angustifolius
CCTCATCATCATCCTCATCCTCATCCTATCCTCTTCCTCCTCATCCTATCTTCGTCCTCATCCTCATCCTATCCTCTTCCTCATCCTCAACCCCATCCTCATCTTATCCTAATCCTCATCCTCATTTTCGTCCTCACCCTCATCCTATCCTCACCCTCATCCTATCCTCATCCCCATCCTATCCTCATACTCCTCCTAATCCTCATCATATCCTCATCCCCATCCCATCTTCGTCCTCATCCTCTTCCTCATCACA
>NW_017727906.1:3012-3294 GCF_001865875.1 Lupinus angustifolius
TCATCCTCATCCCCATCCTCATCCCCGTCCTTATCCTCATCCCTATCCCCATCCTCATCCTCATCCTAACCACCTATTCATCCTCATCCGCATCCCATCTTCGTCCTCATCCTCTTCCTCATCCCATCTTCGTCCTCATCCTCATCCCCATCCTCATCCTACCCTCCTCTTCATCATCATCCTCTTCCTAATCCAATCTTCGTCCTCATCCTTATCCTCATCCTATCCTCTTTGTCATCCTCATCCTCATCCTATCCTCCTCCTCATCCTCATCCTATCCTC
>NW_017727906.1:3394-3908 GCF_001865875.1 Lupinus angustifolius
CATCCTTATCCTCATCCTCATCCTAATCCTATCCTTGTCCTCATCCTCATGCTTTCCTCATCCTCCTCCTCATCCTCATCTTCATCCTCATCCTCATCCTATTCTCCTCCTCATCCTCATCCTCATCCTCATCCTTATCCTCATCCTCATCCTAATCCTATCCTCATCCTCATCTTCATGCTATCCTCATCCTCCTCCTCGTGCTCATCTTCATCCTCATCCTCATCCTATTCTCCTCCTCATCCTCATCCTCATCCTCCTCCTCCAATTCCTCATCCTCATCATATCCTCGTCCTCATCCTATCCTTAACCTCATCTTCATCCTAATCCTATCCTCATCTTCCACCTCCTCCTCATCCTATCCTCCTCCTCATCCTCATCCTCATCTCCTCCTCCTCATCCTCATCCTATCATCATTAGCAACCCCATCCCTATCCTCAGCCTCATCTATCCTCATCCTCATCCTCCTCCTCCTCCTCCTCCTCATCCTATCCTCATCGTAATCCTCATCCTA
>NW_017727906.1:4008-6589 GCF_001865875.1 Lupinus angustifolius
CTCCTCATCCTCATCCTATCATCCTCCTCATCCTAATCCTCATCCTCATCCTATCTTCGTCCTCATCCTCTTCCCCAACCCATCTTCGTCCTCACCCCCATCGTAACCTCATCTTCATCCTATCCTCCTCCTCATCCTCCAACTCCAAATCCTCATTATATCCTCGTCCTCATCCTACCCTCATCCCCATCCTCATCCTACCCTCTTCTTCATCCTCATCCTCTTCCTTATCCTATCTTCATCCATATCCTCATCCTCCTCCTATCCTCATCCACATTCTATCCTCATCCCCATCCTCATCCTATCCTACTCCTCATCCTCATCCTCCTCATCCTCCTGCTCCTCCTCCGCATCCTATCCTCATCCTCCTCCTCCTCCTCCTCCTCCTCCTCCTCCTCCTCCTCCTCCTCCTCCTCCTCCTCCTCCTCCTCCTCCTCCTCCTCCTCCTCCTCCTCCTCCTCCTCCTCCTCCTCCTCCTCCTCCTCCTCCTCCTCCTCCTCCTCCTCCTCCTCCTCCTCCTCCTCCTCCTCCTCCTCCTCCTCCTCCTCCTCCTCCTCCTCCTCCTCCTCCTCCTCCTCCTCCTCCTCCTCCTCCTCCTCCTCCTCCTCCTCCTCCTCCTCCTCCTCCTCCTCCTCCTCCTCCTCCTCCTCCTCCTCCTCCTCCTCCTCCTCCTCCTCCTCCTCCTCCTCCTCCTCCTCCTCCTCCTCCTCCTCCTCCTCCTCCTCCTCCTCCTCCTCCTCCTCCTCCTCCTCCTCCTCCTCCTCCTCCTCCTCCTCCTCCTCCTCCTCCTCCTCCTCCTCCTCCTCCTCCTCCTCCTCCTCCTCCTCCTCCTCCTCCTCCTCCTCCTCCTCCTCCTCCTCCTCCTCCTCCTCCTCCTCCTCCTCCTCCTCCTCCTCCTCCTCCTCCTCCTCCTCCTCCTCCTCCTCCTCCTCCTCCTCCTCCTCCTCCTCCTCCTCCTCCTCCTCCTCCTCCTCCTCCTCCTCATCCTCATCCTATCCTACTCCTCATCCTCATCCTCCTCATCCTCCTGCTCCTCCTCCGCATCCTATCCTCATCCTCATCCTATTCTCGTCCTCATCCTATCCTCATCCACTTCCTCATCCCCATCCTCGTTCTACCCTCCTCTTCATCCTCATCCTCTTCCTCATTCTCATCCTATCCTCTTCCTCATCCTTCTCCTCCAATTCCTCATCCTCATCCTATCCTCGTCCTCATCCTCTTTCTCATCCTATCCTCATCCTCATGCTCATCCCCATCCTCATCCTACCCGCCTCATCCTCATCCTATCTTCGTCCTCGCCCTCATCCTATCCTCTTCCATGTCCTCCTCCTGCCATTCCTCATCCTATCATAATCCTCATCCTATCCTCATCCCCATCCTATCCTCATCCTCGTCCTCATCCTATCCTCATCCTCATCCTAATTCCCGTCCTCAACCTACCCTCCTTTTCATCCTCATCCCATCTTCGTCCTCATCCTATGCTCATACTCATTCTCATCCTATCCTCTTCCTCATCCGCATCCCCATCCTCATCCTATCCTAATCCTCATCCGCATCCTCATCCTCAATCTCATCCCCATCCCCATCGTTATCCTATCCTAATCCTCATCCTCATCCTCATGCTCATCCTCATCCTCATCCTCTAATCCCATCTTCGTCCTCATCCTCTTTCTCCTCCCATATTCGTCCTCACCCTCCTCCTATCTTCCTCCGCATCCTCACCCACATCCTCATCGTCCTCATCCTATCCTCATCTTGTCCTCGTCCTCATCCTATCCTCATCCTCATCCTCAGCCTCATCTTCGTCCTCATCCCCATCCTCATCCTACCCTCCTCTTCATCCACATCCTATCTTCGTCCTCATCCTCATCCTATCCTCATACTCATCCACATCCTATCTCTTCCTGATCCTCATCCTATCCCAATCCTAATCCGCATCCTCATCCTCATCCTATCCTCATCCTCATCCTCATCCTCATCCTCATCCTCTCCTCATCCTCATCCCATCTTCGTCCTCATCCTCATCCCATCTTCGTCCTCAGCCTCTTTCTCATCCCATCTTCGTCCTCACCCTCCTCCTATCCTCCTCCTCATCCTCATCCTACAATTCCACATCCTATCCACGTCCTCATCATTCTCGTCCACATCCTATCCTTATCCTCATTCTTGTCCTCGTCGTGTCCTCATCCTCTTCCTCATCCACATCCTCATACTATCCTCATTCTCATCCTCGTCCTCTTCCACATTCTCATCCTCATCCTATCCTCATCCTCATCCTCATCCTATCCTATCCTCATCCTCGTCCTCATTCACATCCTATCCTCATCCTCATCCTCATCCTATCCTCATCCTCATCCCATCTTCGTCCTCATCCTCTTTCTCATCCCATCTTCGTCCTCACCCTCCTCCTATCCTCCTCCTCATCCTCATCCTCATCCTACAATTCCACATCCTATCCACGTCCTCATCATTCTCGTCCTCATCCTATCCTTATCCTCGTTCTCGTCCTCGTCGTGTCCTCATCCTCTTCCTCATCCACATCCTCGTCCTCATACTATCCTCATTCTCATCCTCGTCCTCT
>NW_017727906.1:6689-6909 GCF_001865875.1 Lupinus angustifolius
TCATCCTCATCCTCATTCTCGTCCTCATCCAATCCGTATCCTTATCCTCATCCTCTTCCTGATCCTCATCCTCATTTTCGTCCTCATCCTATCCTCTTCCTCATCCTCATCCTCATCCTCATCCTCATCCTTATCCTAGTCCTCATCCTAACCTTATCCTAATTCTCGTCCTCATCCTCCTCCTCATCCTATCCTCATCCTCATTCTCGTCCTCATCCTA
>NW_017727906.1:7009-8101 GCF_001865875.1 Lupinus angustifolius
TCTCGTCCTCATCCTTTCCTCTTCCTCATCCTCATCCTCATCCTTATCCTTTCCTCATCCTCATCCTCATCCTCTTCCTTATCCTCATTAACCTCCTCATCCTCGTCCTCATCCTCATCCTCATCCACATCCTATCCTCATCCTTATTCTCATTCTAATCCTATCCTCACCCTCATCCTCGTCCTCATCCTCATTCTCGTCCTCATCCACATCCCCTTCCTCATCCTTATCCTATCCTCATCCTCTTCCTCATTCTACTCATCATCCTATCCTCATCCTCATCCTATCCTCATTCTCATTCACATCCTCATCCTATACTCTTCCTCATCCTCATCCTATCCTCGTTCTCATTCGCATCCTATGCTCATCCTCATCCTTATCCTCATCCTCATACTCATCCTCATCCTCATGCTGATCCTCATCCTCATCCTAATCCTCATCCTCTTCCTCATCTTCATCCTCATCCTCATCCTAATCCACTTCCTCATCCTCATCCTATTCTCATTCTCATCCTCATCCTATCCTCATTCGCGTCCACATCCTATCCTGATCCTGATCCTATCCTCATCCTCCTCCTCATCCTATCCTCATCCTCATTCTCGTCCTTATCCTATCTTCATCCTCATCCTTTCCTCATCCTCATTCTCATCCTCATCCTTACCTCTTCCTCATCCTCCTCCTCCTCCTCATCCTCCTCTACATCCTATCCTCATTCTCATCCTCCTCCTATCCTCATCCTCATGCTCATTCCTCATCCTCTTCCTCATTCTCATCCTTAACCTATCCTCCTGCTCATCCTCATCTTATCCTCATTCTCAGTCTCATTTACATCCTCTCCTCTTCCTCATCCTCATCCTCCTCCTCGTCTTAATCCTATCCTCATTCTCATCCTCCTCCTATCCTCATCCTCATCCTCATCCTAACCTCGTCCTCATCCTCATCCTCATCCTCCTCCTCATCCTATCCTAATCATCATCCACATTCTCATCCCCATCCTATCCTCATCCACATCCTCATTCTACTCCTCATCCAATCCTCATACTCATTCTCGTCCTAATCCTATCCTCATCCTCATCCTAACCTCATCCTCTT
>NW_017727906.1:8201-10540 GCF_001865875.1 Lupinus angustifolius
CCTCTTCATCCTATCCTCATCCTCATCCTCGTCCTCTTCCTCATCCTATCCTCCTCCTCATTATCGTCCTCATCCTATCATCATCCTCATTCTCGCCCTCATCCTATCATCATCCTCATTCTCGCCCTCATCCACCTCTTGTTTCTATCCTCATCCTCCTCCTAATCTTATCCTCATCCTCCTCCTCATCATATCCTCATTCTCATCCTCATTCTACTCCTCAAGCTATCCTCGTCCTCATCCTCATCCTATTCTAATTCTCATTCTCGTCCTCATCCTTTCCTCTTCCTCATCCTCATCCACCTTTTCATCCTATCTTCATTCTCATCCTCCTTCTATCCTCATCATCATCCTCATCCTAATCCACTTCCTCATCCTCATCCTATCCTCATCCTCATTCTCGTCCTCATCCTATCCTCATCCTCATTCTCGTCCTCATCCTATCCTCATCCTCATTCTCGATCCTCATCCTCATCTTCATCCTCATCCTCTTCGTCATTCTCATCCTCATTCTCGTCCTCATCCTATCCTCATCCTCATTCTCGATCCTCATCCTCATCTTCATCCTCATCCTCTTCGTCATTCTCATCCTCATTCTCGTCCTCATCCTATCCTCATCCTCATTCTCGATCCTCATCCTCATCTTCATCCTCATCCTCTTCGTCATTCTCATCCTCATTCTCGTCCTCATCCTATCCTCATCCTCATTCTCGATCCTCATCCTCATCTTCATCCTCATCCTCTTCGTCATTCTCATCCTCATTCTCGTCCTCATCCTATCCTCATCCTCATTCTCGATCCTCATCCTCATCTTCATCCTCATCCTCTTCGTCATTCTCATCCTCATTCTCGTCCTCATCCTATCCTCATCCTCATTCTCGATCCTCATCCTCATCTTCATCCTCATCCTCTTCGTCATTCTCATCCTCATTCTCGTCCTCATCCTATCCTCATCCTCATTCTCGATCCTCATCCTCATCTTCATCCTCATCCTCTTCGTCATTCTCATCCTCATTCTCGTCCTCATCCTATCCTCATCCTCATTCTCGATCCTCATCCTCATCTTCATCCTCATCCTCTTCGTCATTCTCATCCTCATTCTCGTCCTCATCCTATCCTCATCCTCATTCTCGATCCTCATCCTCATCTTCATCCTCATCCTCTTCGTCATTCTCATCCTCATTCTCGTCCTCATCCTATCCTCATCCTCATTCTCGATCCTCATCCTCATCTTCATCCTCATCCTCTTCGTCATTCTCATCCTCATTCTCGTCCTCATCCTATCCTCATCCTCATTCTCGATCCTCATCCTCATCTTCATCCTCATCCTCTTCGTCATTCTCATCCTCATTCTCGTCCTCATCCTATCCTCATCCTCATTCTCGATCCTCATCCTCATCTTCATCCTCATCCTCTTCGTCATTCTCATCCTCATTCTCGTCCTCATCCTATCCTCATCCTCATTCTCGATCCTCATCCTCATCTTCATCCTCATCCTCTTCGTCATTCTCATCCTCATTCTCGTCCTCATCCTATCCTCATCCTCATTCTCGATCCTCATCCTCATCTTCATCCTCATCCTCTTCGTCATTCTCATCCTCATTCTCGTCCTCATCCTATCCTCATCCTCATTCTCGATCCTCATCCTCATCTTCATCCTCATCCTCTTCGTCATTCTCATCCTCATTCTCGTCCTCATCCTATCTTCCTCCTTATCCTCATCCTCTTCCTCATCCTCATCCTATCCTCATACTCGTCCTAATCCTATCCTGATCCTCTTCCTCATCCTCCTCCTATCCTCATCCTCATCCTCATCTTATCCTCATTCTCATTCTCGTTTACATCCTTTCCTCTTCCTCATCCGCCTCCTAATCGTCCTCTTCATCATATCCTCATTCTCATCCTCCTCCTATCCTCATCCTCATCCTCATCCTTACCTCGTCCTCATCCTCATCCTCCTCGTCATCCTATCCTAATCCTCATCCACATTCTCATCCCCATCCTATCCTCATCCTCATCGTCTTCCTCATCCTCATTCTACTCCTCATCCTATCCTCATCCTACTCCTATCAGAATTCTCATTCTCGTCCTCATCCTATACTCTTCCTCATCCTCTTCCTATCCTCATTCTCATTCTCGTCCTATCTTCATCCTCTTCCTATCCTCATCCTCCTCCTATCCTCATCCTCGTTCTCATTCGCCTTGTATACTCATCCTCATCGTTATCCTCATCCTCATACTTATCCTCATCCTCTTCGTTATCTTCATCCTCATCCTATCCTCATCCTCGTCCACATCCTATCCTCATCATCATCCTCATCGTAATCCACTTCCTTATC
>NW_017727906.1:10640-11652 GCF_001865875.1 Lupinus angustifolius
CCTCCTCCTCATTCTCGTCCTCATCCTATCCTCGTCCTCTTCCCCATCCTCATCCACGTCCTCCTCCTCATCCTATCCTTATCCTCATCCACATTCTCATCCCCATCCTATCCTCATCCTCAATCCGCTTCCTCATCCTCATTCTACTCCTCATCCTATCCTCATCCTCATTCTTGAACTCATCCTATCCTCATCCTCGTCCTAATCCACATCCTATCCTCATCCTCATTGTCGTCCTAATCCTATCCTCTTCCTCATCCTCATCCTCTTCCACGTCCTCATCCTATCCTCATCCTCATCTTCTTCCTCATCCTATTCTCATCCTTATCCTATCCTCATCCTCATCCTCATTCACATCCTCAACTTATCCTCCTCCTCATCCTCATCCTATCCTCATCGTCATCCTCATCCTCTTCCTCATCCTCATCCTGCTCCTCATCCTATCCTCATCCTCATTCTCGTCCTCATCCTATCCTCATCCTCATTCTCGTCCTCATCCTATCCGCATCCTCATCCTCGTCCTCTTCCTCATCCTCATCCTATCCTCTTCCTCAGCCTCTACCTCTTCCTCATCCTATCCTTATCCTTATTCTCATCCGCTTCCACATTCTCATCGACATCCTCCTCATTCTCATTCACATCCTCATCCTATCCTCCTCATCCTCATCCAATAGTCATTCTCATTCTCGTCCTCATCTTTTCCTCTTCCTCTTCCTCATCCTCCTCCTCATCTTCGTCATAATCCTATCCTCATTCTCATCCTCCTCCTATCCACATCCTCATCCTCATCCTAACCTCGTCCTATTCCTTTTCCTCATCCACTTCTTCATCCTCATCCTCCTCGTCATCCTATCCTTATCCTCATCCACATTCTCATCCTCATCCTACCCTCATCCTCATCCTACTCCTCATCCTATCCTCATCCTCATTCTCGTCCTCATCCTATCCTCATCCTCGTCCTAATCGACATCCTATCCTCATCCTCATTATCGTCCTAATCCTATCCTCATCC
>NW_017727906.1:11752-13844 GCF_001865875.1 Lupinus angustifolius
GTCCTCATCCTATCCTCATTCTCGTCCTCATCCTATCCTCATCCTCATCCTATGCTCATCCTCCTCCTCATCCTATCCTCATCCACATTCTCGTGCTCATTCTATCCTCGTCCCCATCTTCTTCCTCTTCCTCATCCTGTCCTTATCTCATCCACATTCTCATCCTCATCCCGTTCCTCATCGTCATTCTACTCCTCATCCTAACCTCATTCTCCTTCTCGTCCTCATCCTATCCTCATCTTCATCCTCGTCCTCATCCTATCCTCATCCTCATCCTCTTCCACAATCTCTTCCTCATCATATCCTCATCCTCATCCTGATACTCATTCTCATCCTCATCCTATCCTCATCCTATCCTCATCCTCATCCTCTTCCACAATCTCTTCCTCATCATATCCTCATCCTCATCCTGATACTCATTCTCATCCTCATCCTATCCTCATCCTATCCTCATCCTCATCCTCTTCCACAATCTCTTCCTCATCATATCCTCATCCTCATCCTGATACTCATTCTCATCCTCATCCTATCCTCATCCTATCCTCATCCTCATCCTCTTCCACAATCTCTTCCTCATCATATCCTCATCCTCATCCTGATACTCATTCTCATCCTCATCCTATCCTCATCCTATCCTCATCCTCATCCTCTTCCACAATCTCTTCCTCATCATATCCTCATCCTCATCCTGATACTCATTCTCATCCTCATCCTATCCTCATCCTATCCTCATCCTCATCCTCTTCCACAATCTCTTCCTCATCATATCCTCATCCTCATCCTGATACTCATTCTCATCCTCATCCTATCCTCATCCTATCCTCATCCTCATCCTCTTCCACAATCTCTTCCTCATCATATCCTCATCCTCATCCTGATACTCATTCTCATCCTCATCCTATCCTCATCCTATCCTCATCCTCATCCTCTTCCACAATCTCTTCCTCATCATTCATGCTATTTTCATTCTCATCCTCATCCTATCCTCATCCTCAATCTATCCTCATTCACGTCCTTATCCTATCCTATCCTCATCCTCATCCTCAATCTATCCTCATTCTCATCCTCATCCTCTTCCACATTCTCATCCTCATCCTGTCCTCATCCTCATCCTCATTCACGTCCTCATCCTATCCTCCTCCTCATCCTATCCTCATCCTCATCCTCAATCTATCCTCATTCACGTCCTTATCCTATCCTATCCTCATCCTCATCCTCAATCTATCCTCATTCACGTCCTTATCCTATCCTATCCTCATCCTCATCCTCAATCTATCCTCATTCACGTCCTTATCCTATCCTATCCTCATCCTCATCCTCAATCTATCCTCATTCACGTCCTTATCCTATCCTATCCTCATCCTCATCCTCAATCTATCCTCATTCACGTCCTTATCCTATCCTATCCTCATCCTCATCCTCAATCTATCCTCATTCACGTCCTTATCCTATCCTATCCTCATCCTCATCCTCAATCTATCCTCATTCTCATCCTCATCCTCTTCCACATTCTCATCCTCATCCTGTCCTCATCCTCATCCTCATTCACGTCCTCATCCTATCCTCCTCCTCATCCTATCCTCATCCTCATGCTCGTCCTCATCCTATCCTCATCTTCGTCCTATTCCTCATCCTCATCCTCGTCCTCTTCGTCTTCCTCATCCTATTCCTCATCCTCATTCTCGTCCTCATCCTATCATCATCCTCATCCTATCCTAATTCTCATTCTCGTCCTCATCCTATCTTCCTCCTTATCCTCATCCTCTTCCTCATCCTCATCCTCATCCTTATCCTTTCCTCATCCTCATCCTCATCCCCATCCTATCCTCGTCCACTTCCTCATCTTCGTCCTCATCATATCCTCATCCTCTTCCTCATCCACATCCTATCCTCTTCCTTATCCTCATCCACTTCCTCATCATCGTCCTCATCCTATTGTCATCCTCATCCACATACTATCCTTATCCTCATCCTCATCCTCTTCATCCTCATCCTCATCCTCATCCTCATCCTCTTCCTCATCCTTATCCTATCATCATTCTCATTCTCGTCCTCATCCTCTTCCTCATCCTCATCCTATCCTCATCCTCAT
>NW_017727906.1:13944-14302 GCF_001865875.1 Lupinus angustifolius
TCATCCTCACCCTCATCCTATCCTCATCCTCATCCTATCCTCCTCGTCATCCTCATCCTCATCCTCATCTTATCCCCATCCTCTTCCTTATCCTATCATTGTCCTCATCCTCGTCCTCATCCTCATCCTATCCCCGTCCTCATCCTCATCCTATCCCCGTCCTCATCCTCATCCTATCCCCGTCCTCATCCTCATCCTCATGTTCTTCCTCATCCTCCTCCTCATCCTCATCCACATCCTACCCTCCTCCTCATCCTAGTCCTATCCTCATCCTCATCCCATCTTCGTCCTCATCCCATCTTCAACCTCACCCTCATCCTATCCTCATCCTCATCCTATCCTCCTCCTCATCCTCATC
>NW_017727906.1:14402-14727 GCF_001865875.1 Lupinus angustifolius
CACCTCATCCTCCTCATCCTCCTCATCCTCATCCTATCCTCCTCCAGAACCTCATCCTCATCCTCATCCTCATCCTATCCTCATCTTGCTCTTCATCCTATCCGCATGCTCATCCTATCCTCAGCCTGATCCTATCCTCCTCCTAATCCTATCCTCATCCGCGTCCTCATCCTACCCTCCTCTTCATCCTCATCCTCTTCCTCGTCTTATCTTCGTCCTCATCCTCATCCTCATCCTATCCTCTTCCTCATCCTCATCCCCATCCTCATCCTAACCTAATCCTCATCCTCATCCTCATCTTTGTCCTCGCCCTCATCCTATCCTC
>NW_017727906.1:14827-15161 GCF_001865875.1 Lupinus angustifolius
CATCCTCATCCTATCCTCATCCTACCCTCCTCTTCCTCCTCATCCTCAACCTCATCCTCATCCTCATCCTATCCTCATCCTATCCTCCTACCCTCCTCTTGCTCCTCATCCTCTACCTCATCCTATCTTTGTCCTCATCCTCATCATATCCTCATTCTCATCCTATCCTCTTCCTCATCCTCCTCCCCATCCACATCCTATCCTCATCCTCATCCTCATACTCATCCTACCCTCCTCATCATCCTCATCCTCTTCCTCATCCTCATCCCCATCCTCATCCTCATCTTCATCCTCATCCTCATACTATCCTCATCCTCATCCTATCCTCCTCCTC
>NW_017727906.1:15261-23273 GCF_001865875.1 Lupinus angustifolius
GTGTATTGTAACCACTGATACCTAACACTTGCACCTCCATTAGCTTATCCTTTCATCAACAAAACATATTGACTTGACCTCTTGTGAGGAAGACTTTCGATACAAGGATCCCTCGTGGATCTACTGATAACTTGTCACTTCAATACTCCGTTGAGTCGTCAAACTATCGGCTCTAATACCACTTGTTGGAAGATCTTCATCCATGAGCTATAATATTCGTCAATGAGTTAAGTGAAACAAGCATATAAGTGGGATTGACGCCACATCTTGACCCAAAACCTTAAGGGTTATTTGGGAGTTAGATTTTGGAGGGGAAGGAAGGGAAAGGGAAAGCTTGGGAGTCATCTCATAAGTGTATTTCATGGCTCCTAAGCCTTCCTTTTCCCTTTCTTCCCCTCCAAAATCCAACTCCCAAACTAACCATAAGACATTAAGTATATGAGTCCATCCACTTATATGTTCTTTAACCCATTCACTTTTGCATAATGTAGAACTTATTCATTCACACTTGGAATACCCAACAAGATGAAATAACAAATGTTCTAAGACCACAATGGTGGAATAGAGCATTTGCTATTTCCAAGTATCTGAATTAAGCAACTTGTTTTCAAGGCTATCAAACACTGCGGATGCTGAAAGGAGATGTGACAGACTCATTTTGATGAGTGCAAACCAATGGGGGTAATATATTAAACAAGGTTCAAAAATCATCTAATCTTACCCAGACTTGGGAAGACTAAATAAGAAATGATGTCTGGTGAATTGAATCACGTTAAAATAATTTGCATAAACTAATCATGTTAATACTAAAAAGTTAAGAAATTTTACATTTATATGATAGAAACCAACTATTCCTCTCTTGAATAGTATATATACATTTCTTTACTTTTTCATATTTATAATTGTAAGCTAACCCAATCAAACATAGCTTCCTTCTAGTTTATAACTTAAAACTAAAGTATGTCTAATTTTTTAACCAATTCCCAGTGGATTGATAATTCTATATAGCATACTACAATTGAATCTTGTAAGGGATTTAAGAGTTAATATTGTTAAGAAATTTTTATAAATGTGCTTTTTTAAAACTTCGAAACTGAATCATCACTTTCTTCAATCAAGAAAAGCCTTTCATTAGTCTACAAAACTACATGGTTTGCTCGCGTCGACTGTTTCAGACATAGAATCCAAATTTCTAATTCACTTTTGGCACATCCTTTGGAAGAAGGTAGGTAACAATATGAACTTAAGCAATGCTTATCACCCTAAAAAGGACAAATAGGCTGGGGTTAATTATGAAGCATTCATTGGGTAACATGTTGTGTTGCATTGTGTGGAAAACTGAATCAAGAGTTGGGATCAGGCCATCTTTCAAGCCAAGTTCGTCTATAAGGTAGTATACGACATCAATCCACTCGTACCACTTAACCTTCTACCACTTCCCAGAAAGCTGGAGATTCACGCTGTGAATACCCAATTTTGTCCGACCCAAAAATACTTCAAAAAAAAAACCAAATTTTCAATAAATATTTTTGATACAAATTTCATCCACTCAAGTATATATTTTATGTGAATCCGATTAGATTCCATGAATTGATTTTTGTTAGAAAAATGGGTAATCAAATCAAATATTTGTAATTTGAGCTTTAATAATCATTATTACGGAGATTTGAATTTTGAAAAGATTTGGGTGCTGATTGATTTTTTTTGCAATTTGGCTATGTGCTGGAATTAAATACATTGATTGAGTATGAAAATTTGGCTATTAAAACGTGCATTTAAGTGTGATAAAAATCAGATTGGGAATTAGAAAAAAAATCATAATCCCTTAATGTTCTCCTAGGAATTAATTGGTGTTCATATGCATTTGACTATAAATAGATGGGGGTATTCCCCTTAAGAAGAAGGGCAGAAAAAGCCAAAAATGCTCATACCATTTTTTCTTTCCTAACGGATCCACAATCCCCCTAAACATCATCTTCCATACACAATATCTCTCATCCACAACAACCACAATATCTCTCATCCACACCAACATCAAAATCTCCTATACACAACAATCAAACAAATTCATTCATCAATCAATTTTTACTCTCATCATTACCTTTCATACAACAATCCAAAATCATCCCACCAAAAATCACACAACCAAAAACAATAATCATCATCTAACAATACCTAAATTCATATATTGTCATTGAGTCTTGGGAATAATTGTCGAGTTATTGGAATCACACAGGCCAATGCATACATTGATGTGTTGAGTTGGTCTAAACATTCTCTCTGACTGTGGGTCTTTATTCCCAATTAAAAGATGTTGATTCATGTGTCCAGGTAAGTTCAATTTCTTACATCTATCTTTCTTTTTTGTTCATCACCTCTACTCTGTTTCATCTACATGTGTAATAAATTTGATAATGATATGTCATATAATTATTGTATTGGTAAAAATATTGAAACCACATTTCCATAATTTTAAGATATGAGATGCGGTATCGGACGTAAGGGCTATGCTTCGCTTATATTAAAAAATGATTTTTTTGAACAAAAAATGTAATTTCTTAACTAAGTTTTAATATGAGATGCGGTATTGGACATAAGGGCTATGCTTCACTCTTTTTAAAAAATAATAGTTTAAATTTTAATTTTTTTAAGAAATAAAATCAACCTAACAAATAAATTTTTTCTACCTAAAGAACTACGTAAGCTTTGATTCCCTTAATAGAGATACGTAGGACTGGGGTCATTCTTGTCAGACACAATAATAAAAACAATTTTTTCTTCATTATAATTAATTAATTAATCACACAATTAAATAAAATAATAATAACACAATTAATAATCCATGCAATATAATAGGGTACCGTTCAAATGGGTAACTAGGGTGCTAATACCTTCCCTAGGGTGTAACCGACTTCCGAACCTGGATATCAAAGTCTAAGGCCCAATGTGATTGGGCCAAAAGATTTTTCTACATTTTTTGATTGAAAAAATGTAGTGGCGACTCTAATGAGGTCGTGCAGCCGAAAATCAGGGCGCGACACACGCCAAAGCTAACGAGTTCATCTCCACTCTCAAACTGTACAGTAAGGGTTAGTTTGGGAGTTTGATTTTGAATGGGAAAGAATGAAAGAGAAGGCTTGAGATGCATGAAATACACTTGCGAGACATGAAATACACTTGTGAGATGATCCTTCACTTTCCTTTCCTTCCACTCCAAAATCCAACTCTCAAACTATTCGTAAAAGGTACTCGAAAACTTGCTTGAATTGACAAATACTTACAAAGACAAGGTTAATGGGAAACACTAATATATGGGTACATATCTAATGTCTCATAGGTTGTGTCGCTCTATGTGTCATGAACTTGTGATTAGTCAGAGAAAATATATTTAAATTAAAATTTAATCATTAAGTATTTTCTGACCAGTCATAAACTCATGATACACTGACATAAACTATAAGATAGAATATGTGCTCCCCAAATATATTGAGCTCTCCGTGGGCAATAACATATGGGTTGTGCTCACCAAAGACCTTCTCAGTGCCCATGAATAGAACAAGCTATCAGCATGCAAGATAGGTCTTGTGGAAATGATCGTGAAAATCAAATTGAATGTATATCTCCTGAAAATTCCCCACCACATTTGCACACTGGAGAAATTCAATATCAAACACCATGTTCCCTATCTTGACGACAATGACAATTCGGGTTCGAATTTTCTCCCACTTGGAGGGAATGGCACAACACCACAGGATTACCTATTCAGATCATTCACTTATTTGGATCAAATCTCCATCTCATTATTACTGGTGCATCAAATGTCTTTAATTTGGATCAAATCTCCAACTCGTTATTGGCCCTTCAATTGCCATTAATTCCTTATTGCAGTTTGTTTTAATTCCTAATTTAACTCTTGTTTTAAAATAGTGGAGCAATTATCTACTAGCTAATTCACCAGCCTCCTTATTTAATTGTACGCACAACTGAATAAAGGTCAAATTTATTTGAAATAAACTAGAAACGAGTAGTTTCGTGTTCACTAGATTCCTTTGTGTTTTGTTTTCACCTATTTTCCGCTGCATCAAAAACTTTTTGTACGAACTGATTTTAAAACTTGGTAAGCTTAAATTTGTGTCTGAATTTTATTCATCCTATAGTTTTCTCTCTTTCCAGATATATTCTTGTTATTTCCATCCAAGTATAGCTATTTGAGTGATGAGAGTTTTTTTTTTTTTTGTGGCTAAGTAAGGAAGTTCCTTTTAGATGATTCATTGAAGCAGATATATGCCACTTTTGTCATTCTTTAATCTTTTCTGATACTTACCACTATAAACCTACGAGTATGGACATAATTGACAATTTATGGGCGTAATCTTTTCTGATACTTCGGTTCAATTGGACCCTTGAGATATTGGTTTTCTTAGTTTATGAGAATTTACCATTAAGGTAAAGGAAAACATTGTGTAAAAAGCTTGAATCTCTGTATGTATTGTTGATTGATTAAAGATACAATGGATCCTATATTTATACAAGAAAAAGCTCTGACAAACTTACTTGCAAAATAAGCTACCCAACTAACTTTAACTAACTTGAACCTAACAAGATAATCCTAATAAAGCACGTGTGATAAAAAGACTCTATTGCATAATACATTCTCAAAATATCTAAGATACAAAAAGATCAAGATCTGTCCATGTGAATAATCATGTACTGCATGATAGTTTGCTGATGTGCCATCGTGATGGATATTAGTGCGCCAATGCAGGTTTGGTGCATCAAACATAGCATGGTCATTCTTGGCACGATCCTGAGTTTGACGGTCACCATAGAATTCCTGGCTCGGTCACCATAGAATTCCTGGCTCGGTGGCGAAAGCCTTCATCACTCGATCATGCCACTGCTTTCTCGATCATCTGGGCCAAAGCTCTCGGTCAACCTGATGCAGTCACCTCGGTCAATTTGTCCCATGTTGGCTCGGTCAAGCTGCTCAACTATGCTAGTCATCCTGGTCCAATTGCCTCGGTCACTATAATTATTGCCTCGGTCAAGATAATGTTTCCATGAACCAATTTTGGCTTTGATTCAAAATTCACCTGCAATATATAAATATAGACATATTTCATTACTAGGCTTATTCGGTAGAATTCATCTTGGACTGAGTTTGCGGGACTAGAGTTCTATATCCCTTTCAATGGGGAGCACCTTCATTTGATGCGGGTGAAGCTTTTGCCATAATTATGGTAGCCTTCGTTGCTTTTGTAGAGGTAACTTTTTTCCTTCAGTTCTTCTCTGTTTCTTTTTAAATTGGAATAAAAAAATTTCTTTGTTGATTATTTGACATTCTTCCTCCTTCAACAATATTCTGTTACACTTTATAAATGGGGATGGTATTTGATATGACTGGAACTATTTTAGTTATGTTTGTGAATCATTAGTGCCTAGAATAAATAGAATATGTTAAAAAAAAGTAAATTTATTAACGGAGTTTGATCAATTGTGTCTAAATTCTCGAGAACGTTGAACAACTATAAAGATATTATTACAAGCTCTAATAGACTCATGGGCCTAAGTGCCCACAGAGTGTGTTCTATTTGGTGCTTATATTTTGTGCAAATAATAACAAAGGATTTGAGCCCAATATATAACATTGATTACTCTACTCTAATTCAATACTATGCAATGTGAGACTAATTTAATAACAGGTTTCAAACATCCGTAACAAATATCTCACTTCTTAGAAAATCTATACAAAATTTTTCATCTTAGTAAATATCCCGCTCCACCTTGCATATTGTCTAATTCTCTTTAATAACTTCACATAAGAGTCAAGTCCCCTTTAACCCAAGTCTTTTCGAGTATCATTGACGATGTTATCAAGACCTAATTCTCTAAAGTTGTAGTGCAGTTTCCCGTATCACCACTTAATTGAATATATCACCTAGCCATCTATTGCTATGAAGTTTTTCGACATTATTGAACATTTACACCAAAGTTCATCAACAATCGTCATCTTCAATGCTCAGTCAAACTAAACATTGGAAATTCCTTGGAAAGTCTCAAACTCTACCATCATTGTCTCCTTCGACAATCATAGTTCAAAAACCATCACACTCCACCATAAAGAGTATACTCACAACACACACCTTACGTAAATTACAATCAATGTATGTGTCTCACCTTTGCATCCAAGATAATGCTCATGTCACACATTATATCTCTATCAGATTTGTGTTACACCTTGCATCCAAGCCAATGTCCATGTTACACTCTGCATCAAAGTCAGTTAGCGCCTTTGTGCTTTTATAGATCCGCTAACAATTAATATTCTTCACTATGACGTGGTGGACACGTCATAAGGATACTTCACTTCTCATCTTAAATGAGATCACCCTCTCTCACATCTAGAGAGATATAGTCAGCACTTGTCTCAGAGTTTGACTTAGTACCTGAGTTCTTATCTTCACCTTGGTCCTACTCCAATGCATGAGTTTCTGTGATTCTGGATTCAATATAATTGCGGTCCCCATCATGGTCCCCCATGTTTCCTTCTTTTCAACTCATCTTGTTTATTCTCACAGCGTCTTTGATAGACCTTGTTCAACCAACATGTTCTTCACCTTCCTTTGCCATAATCTGACCTCTAGGCTAAGAGTAATCTATCAATTGACATTGATATCAATTGTTGGTGTAGAGGAAGCGATCATTGCGTAGCATTGGCCATAAGCAATCAAATAAAATGCATAGAATAAATAGAAGATGAAAAAACAAGAAAATTTGTTAATGTGGTTAGACCAATTGTGCCTATGTCACCAAGAGTGTTGAACACCTACTAAGATATTATTCGAGAATAAAGATTACAAGCTCTAACACATCTAAATATAAGCAACAAATTAGAATTTCTAATGCTTATATTTCGTGCAATAATAACAAGGGACTTGAGTCCAATATGTAACATTGGTCACTCTATTTCATTCAAATACTAGGCAATGTGAAACTAATACAATAACATATTTCAAGCATCCACAATAAGGTATATGATGGTAGTATTAATCATCTTTAGTATTTATCATGTTTACTTAATTTCTCTTATTAAAGTCTTACCGTTAATCATCTTTAGTATTTATCATCTTTACGTAAATTCTCTTATTAAAGTCTTACTGTTAACCAAAAAAGTCCCAACAATCCATGTATTTTTCTGCCAAAACCATCCATTTTGCTACCACACTACTACTACCTTTATAACAAACTCACTCTTGTAAAACTTTCTTTGTTGTTCATACAACTTTATTTGATGGTTTTTTGGTGGCATTGGAGTCGTCCATGGTTGAACGTGTCTATTCATTTTATGCTCTTTATAAAATGGATTTGTCTTTTTTTTCTTCTATTTTCTAGGGTTTAAATTATGAAATGTTTAATTAGATATGTCTTGTAGTTCCACTTTACATATATATGACTTCAACATTTTTTTGCATCACTCAAAGTATAGCATTTGTGTTGCATTAATGTTTTTAATTATCATTGTGGTTAGTACAATTATGGTCACTGTGGCATGACCCAAATGTGGTTTAATATGGTTGTGTTGTGGCCGATGCAATCATATCATTGTGATCGATTTTCATGACACAATTGTGAGATAATGCAGTTATAGAGATCACTATAGCCATAACATAACCATCATGGAACTCTTTTAAGAAGTCATCATGCTACTATTCAGATAAACCATAGATTTGAGGTAACCTAAAAACTCGTATTTTGATGCTTAGAAATAGGAAAAATCTCTAAAATTATAGGTGAAGTTTCGAGGGTCTATAACTTTCCAATGCCTAGAGGTCACGATTCTCTATAAAATGACAATATGTCCTCACCTTCTAACTCATCTCTTATTTATAGGCAAAATATCTTATTTTTCGACCTATCTGAGTCCCAAATTAACTAACTCCATAATAGGTTCATAACAACATTTTAACTAACTAACAAGGGGTTGCATAACAATACTTCCCCCCCCCCCGAAC
>NW_017727906.1:23373-38323 GCF_001865875.1 Lupinus angustifolius
CCCCCCCGAACGTTCACCTTGTCCTCATGGTGAAGAGCAAGTAGACTCTAAAAGAAAATCCATTGGGTCCCACTGTTTGAAACATAGTGGCCCCGTTGTATATGAAATATACAAACATCCATCTGGGTCCCATTGACCTCGTTCAATCCCCAAGTTGTGTGTGAAATGTTGATGACTAATAGGACCAATTGTTCTCTAAGAACACCCTCTTCCACCATTTCACAATTGCAACTTGCTTAATTGCTTGACCCATGATATTTTGCATATCACCTTCAAACTCTACAACTACCTTACCACATTTTAGTGATCCCTTATATCTAGTGATAATAAAATGGGAAATGTTCACTAGTCCATTGGTATTTTTTAGGGGCATGATATATAATGTTCACAAGGCGCCTAGTGCATCGGTCAGATTCCTTGGCCAGGCCAAGTTGGCCCAGCGCCTGGTCCTACGCCCAACTCCATGCCTCGGTCAGTTCCTGGGCCTGGTGCGCCAAGTCCCTTGCCTCGGTCAAGTCTTGCGCCTGATGTGCCAATGCTCATGTCTCGGTCAGATTCTGGCCTAGTGCTTCTGCTCAATGCATGGCCTGGTCCTCCATGGCTCGGTCAGAATTACTTCCCATGATGCAATTGAGCATCTTGACTCCCACTTGGGCTAATTTTGGCTCACCATCTTGGATCAATCCAATGAGTTGTCCTAGGACATTTTGTGCCATTTTGGCTCGTGCCCTTATCATAGGGCCACCAATCCCTTCTAGTCCACCATAGTTCATGTTGGCCTCACTTAGGATTACATCAGCTACACACTTAGGCACTCAATACACATCATCAATCTTCTTCCTATATCTTTTCTGAATGGGAAATCACCCTTTGAGGTCCTCCATCGACATAAACCATACCTACAACACTTAAGGGGTTTTGGATCCCTTTGTTGCACAAGCACCTTACCACATGAAAGATCCAAACTTGACCCAAGCGCAAGTAAATATGTCTTTTTGGGTTACAAGGATGGAACCAAAGGGTATGTGGTTCTCCATCTAAACACTTGAGATTTGGAAGTGAGTAGAAATGTGACCTTCATTGAGTCCATGTTTCCATGCCAAAGAGAATCAACTCCACCAAACACAAATACATCCTTCGTACCTATTTAGAAGCCTATACATCCCAATGTATATGATAAAAATATCTTTAACACTTAGCGAAATCGACATGGACCCATACATATGGTGCGCATAATACGCATGGCTCCACCAAATCTATCCATATGTTCACCCAAATCTAACTCCAATTCCAATTCAAACAATCAAGAACATAATGAAACAAATCAACGTCCAATTATACAGACTAATATAATATCCCAATTGTCTGCCTATTTGTACGATTATCATTATGCACAACTAAACCATATTAAACCAACATCATCTCATCCTTATCCTCTATTTAGATATCTCTCCTACTGTAAATAAGATCTTACCCCTAACTTTGACATAGTTTTGATGAAGAAACAAAATCACCAAAAATAAGAAAAATGAAGAAGACCTTGAAGACTTAGAAGACAAACTTCCAAATATCAAGATATTGGATAATCTTCTAAGATAAGTAATTCTTTCCTAAAGTCTTTTAAACATGTTTAATCATAATGCTCAAGTGAAAAACTTTTTTGAAACACATTGAAACTTAGAATCAATGAACTAAATTTTGAAAAATCTAAGTAATAGGCTACTTGACCTGAGTAAGAGGTTACTAGGACTGAGTAACATCTTACACAAACTGAGTAATGGGTTACCCACCAATTTTAAAACAGAGTAATTGATTACTCAATTGTCATATCATCTAAGCAATCATTGTCATAGTTGTATTCTTCATTCTTGTAAAGTTTATGTAAACTTTTCATCATATGGTGTGGTTGAAAAGGGAATAGTAAAACTTAGAATAGGTGTTCTTCTAAGTGGTGACATTGTGGTGAGTGCATATTATACTCAGAATTTCGGGTGAGATTTGTAATTACAACTCATCAAATCAGTAAAATCTGTGGTGTGGCAAGATGACTGAATGTAGCCTTCAAGTGGATAAGAATGTGAACCAGTACAAAAACTGGTGTATCACTATCTCTTCTCTACTCTTTACTTTTTACATGTTCTGTACTATGATTTTCTGCAACATGTTTCCATTGTACTATACTCTACTTGTTTCAAAGTTGTGAAAATCATTAATTAGGCAGAAAACTAATTCACCACTCTTAGTTTGCCATCTTATACTTACACCTATAAAACACTATCACCTTCCTATTGGTCCATCATCCTAAATATTTCTGCTCATAAAGAACCCACCACGAATTCCAAAGCTATCACAATCCTCATGGGAGAGATGCCATCACAAAGGAACAATAAGAAATCCATTGGATGCAAGTGAGTCTTCAAAATCAAGTACAAAGATGATGGAAGTGTGGAGATATATAAAGCCATATTGGTGGCAAAGGGATACACACGCTGAAGGAGTTAATTACATGGACACTTTCTCTCTAGTTGTGAAAATTAGTACAGTCATGTTATTTTTGGCATTGGCTTCAATACATAATTGATATCTAAAACAATTGGATGACAATAATGCCTTTGTCCATAGGGACTTAACAGAGGAAGTATATATGGTGCTACTCCTTGGTTTACAAGCTTCTTCATCTAAGCAAGTGTGCAAGTTACAAAAATCACTTTATGGACTTAAACAAGCTAGCAGATAATGGTTTTCTAAGCTTTCTGATTTCCTGATCAAACATGGATATCAGAAATCCAAACATGATCACTCCTTATTCATCAAGCATATCTCAAAATAGTCAATATCTATAATTTTGGTTTATGTAGATGACATTATTCTCACTGGAAATCATCTTGAGGATATCTGCCACCTTAAGATACTCTTAGATAACACATTCAAAGTCAAGGACCTTGGTGATTTCAGGTATTTTCTAGGATTGGAAATTGCAAGACAACAATTACGACTATCAATAAAAGAAAGTATGCCTTAGAAATCATATCACATGTTGGACTTATTGGATGTAAGCCTTCCACAACTCCCATGACTAGTGGCACACACTTACATCAAGATTCCAGCATACCTTACCATGACCCTCCTTTTTATAGAAGACTAGTAGGAAGATTAATCTATTTCACCAATACAACGCCAGACATAGCTTTAGTAGTTCATCAATTGGCCGAATTCATAACCAATCTTGCCTCCACACATCATGTTGTTGCACTTCAAGTTCTCATGTATCTCAAAGGATCACCAATATTGGGTCTTTTCTTCCAGACAACCTTTGTTATCACATACAAGCATATAGTGATAGTGATCATACATTTTATCAATATGCAAGATGTTTAGTAACTAGATATTGCATATACTTAGGAAAATCATTAATTGCCTTGAAATCTAAGAAGCAGATGGCAATCTCTAGGAGTACTTGGGGAGTAGAATACAAAGCAATGACAATCACCACTTGTGAGATCAAGTGGCTCTCGACTTGCGAAAAGATCTTCATCTCTTACCTTCCACTCTAGAAACCATGTATTGTGACAATCAATATGTCTTACAGCTTGCCTCCAATCCAGTATTTTATGAAAGGACAAACCACATTGAAATGAACTACCATACAGTGCGAGAAGAATGTGAAAATAAGATCTCTGAAACTCCTTCCCATCACTTCAAAATTACAACTTGCAGACACTTTCACTAAAACTCTTTGTGCCAAGGATTATGCCAACATTCATCGCAAGTTGGGTCTCTTCAATAGATGTGCTCCATCTTGCAGGAGGTATTAGGAAAGACATAGTCAGAAAGTGAAATTCTGACCAAGGCACCTGATGCGAGTGACTCGATCAGAATGCACCAACCAAATGTACATAAGTCAGTCACGACCCAGGCATGTAGTGTACATAATACGCATGGTTCCACCTAATTGCCACGGTCAAGAAGACAATTGGTGCAGCCAAGGTGGCACAATGCCACAGCCATAAGCTCAACGAAGGCTTGAACATGATACTTGCATAGCTAGGTCATGAGCCAAGCATGACACAGGTAGCCAACAAATCTCGGCACAATCTTGAGCCAAGCATGGCACGGTCAAGCAATAAATCCCAGTCTAGGTGTTGTTGTTACTTGCATTACGAGTTAATTGTTTTGTTACTCATTATAAGGGTATTTTGTGTAGTTATTTAGTTAGTTGGGATCTATTATTTCTATATATAACATGATTGTAACTAACACACATCAAATACTTCATTTCATATTCAATTCAATATGATTTCTTAACCAAGTTGATTGATTTTCATCATCTCCTTCATTCTTGATGTTGTGTTGCTCAAGCTTCCTTCATTTTCGTCTTTTCTGACATTGACCCCAAATCTTCACCTTTTTTTACCTTTGACTCCTCAAACTCGCCCTCCTCCTCTTCAGCCCCAACTGGAATATCTGGATCAAATTCTGGTTGGAACTATTTCATCAAAGCCTTTACAAAATACCATTAAGTCTCATATGGGGTGGTCCATGTTCCACAAAAACCACTAAATAAAAGTTCTTCCTCGTTGCGCCATCACAACCTTATGTATATTCTCCTCCTCGAGTACCCCCAAGCCCTCAAAATGCTGCTCCACATTGATAATTCACCAATAAGCTTCATTTCATTAAAATGTTGGTATCTCCAAGCATTCGTCCTTGAATCCTTTAAATACTTGCTTCTCCATTCTTGCTAACCAACAAGACATCCTTCTAGAGTCTGTACCACCCTAATGCCCAAGTCCTTATTCTCTCTACAAATGATACGATTTCCTCACCTTCTTACTCCTTTCTTATTTATAGGGAGCACATCTTCTATCTCAAGATGTGTATTATGTTATCTATCCCTTCATTTTCATTGGTCAAAAAATATAAAGTTAATATTTATTAAATTCGTGTTTTACTTTTCTAATCAATAAGAAATAATGAATACACGAAGCAATACACATATTAAGATAGCAAATGTAACTTCTTATCTATAGTTAACAAACTTCCTGATTAACTAATCTATCTAACTGACTATAGGTTACCTAAGGATAACCAATTTGGAGATTATGACCATTGGAATTTGGAGATTTAGAGAAAGGCATTGACACAACTTGCTAGCCTTACTGAAGTCTAACAGTCCCAATATTAACACAAGTCCTTCCTCTAGATTATCATTCTCATAATTAACAGAGAAAAGTACTCTAAGCTCCTTTCAACATCCAATTATCATCAACTCAATTATAAAATAATATAAAATAATTATTAATTGAAATATATAAGAAAATTTAACATGTACATAAATTTTATTATTCATGCTATAATTATTTTACATGTATTGAAATTTAAAAACACGTGGATACCCGCAAATATCCACTACCCATACGGTTACCCATAAATAGTACGGATACTCTTAAATAGTGTGGGTACCCGTAAATAGTGCGGGTACCCATAAATAGCACGATTACCCATAAATAGCACGGGTATGAGAAAGCTCTATCCGCACCCATTCCACTCAATTGGCATTCCTTCGGGTATATTTATCTACTTTCTTTGTTGTTATTTAATGAGTTATTTCTTTTTCCTTTATTTTTACTAGCGTATCGACAAACACTTCGTGTCTGCCGACCCGCATTCTTATTTTACAATATTAAGTGTTAAATTTGTATTTTTTATTTTAGAGAATTATAATGTTTTTTATTGGTTGTACTTCATATTATAATTTTTGTATTTATTATAATATTCAACTTAATGTGAGATGTATTAATTATAGTTATCTATGATTATATGGTTTTACTTTAGAAATATAAAAAATTAAAGGGTAAAATAGGAAAATAGAATCATAGTGGTAGTTATTTCAAGTTTTGGCTTTATACATAACTCGTGTATGACAGACACTTTGTGTTTGTCGGCAACATTCTTATTTTAAAGTAATAAGTAATTAATTTTTATACGTTTCATTTTGTAGAATTAAAATATGTTTTTTGTCTTTTATAGAATATGCAACTTATAATTTATGTGTTTGAGATATTTATATAGGATTAAAAAATTGAAGGGCAAAATAGGAATATATAAATTATACCATGGTGGTAGTTACACCATGTTTTGGCTTTATATATAGTATAGATATAGATAAGTATATAAGTATAGATTATGTTTTAAAAAAAATAAAGTTAATTACATTGACACCCCCTGAGTTTTAGTGAAATTACACAAACCACCCCTCACTTTTCTACACCTACACAAACCTCTCATAGTTTTTATACTTTCATTACACTGACCACCCCTGCATGAGAAATAAGAATAATCTTTTGAATAAAAAATGTGATAAATGCAATTAAGTTAAACAAAACATAGTATATTGTGAGGAAAAATCCAAATAATATACAAATTAATGTATATTTATTATTTTTTGTTACAAAATGCATCAACAATTCTAAAAGATATTATTTAAATCGCTCTTACACTATATCGTAACGAACCAAAAATAATAAAGAGGTATCGACTCATATATTATTTGGACTTGTCTCCACAATATATCATGTTTTGTTTAACTTAATTGCATTTATTACATTTTTGGTTCACAAAATTACACTTATTTCTCATGTAGGGGTGGTTAGTGTAACGAAAGTATAAAATGAGGGGGGTTTGTGTATGTGTAAAAAAGTGAGGGGTGGTTTGTGTAATTTCACTAAAACTCGGAGGGTGTCAGTGTAATTTACTCAAAAATAAACTAAAACAACAGTGACCTTTAATAATATAATGCATCTACTGTTTGGATTATAAATTTATAATACGGGTATTAAATTTTTTATAATAATAATATTAATGATAATATAAGAATATAATGTCTAAATAATGTTTTAATGTAATAAATGTTATAAATTATTTTACAGTAATGTCATAATTTGAGTCGCCTCTAACTTAACTATCTATAACTAACACCAGATCTAAGTTATTAATTTCACATATAAAAAATAATAAAAAACTATTTTATTACCTAAATAAATTTTATGAAATTTTTATAGTAAGGTTATAGATAGAGTTGTCTCTAACTTCTCTGAAAATAGGAAAAATGTCTATGATCCGTAATTCACTCTCAAGTAATGTTTTAATGTAATAAATGTTATAATTTTTTTTTACAGTAAGGTCATAATTTGAGTCGTCTCTAACTTAACTATCTATAACTAACACCAGATCTAAGTTATTAATTTCACATATAAAAAATAATAATAAACTATTTTATCACCTAAATAATGTTGGAAGAAAATGAATTGCACACACCTCACTCTTCACTCTATGGCAGAATTGTTTGAGAAGAAGTATAAAGATAAGAATGAAAGAATCAAAGAATGCATGAGCTTGTTATTCACTTAACTTTGAATACAAGGCATTGTTACTATTTATAGGCTTAACAACCATCTAAAAATAGCCTATTGAATTACAAAATTCAATACTCTCCCTTAATTCAAAACAACTACAAGCAACTACAAGCAAACTACACTTAACATCTTCCTTAACTCTTTCAACCTATCTATCTTCAATGATTTGGTCATAATATCTACAACTTGTAAAGCTGTCCCACAATGCTTCAATTGTATCTTGCCTTTCTCAACTTGATTTCTAAGGAAATGGTATTTCCTTTCTATATGCTTACTACGTCCATGGCATACAGGATTCTTTGCCAAATTGATAGCAGATTTATTGTCAACCAACATCTCTACCTTACCATCAAAATCAACTCCCAATTCATCAAGCAAGGAGGTCATCCATAGAGCTTGACACGCAGCATGGCATGCTGCAATATACTCTGCCTCACAGGTGGATAAAGCCACTACCTCTTGCTTCTTAGAACACCAAGATGCTGGTGAACCAGATAGGAAGAACACATAGCCCATGGTGCTCTTCCTTTCTAGTGGATCTCCACTCCAATCCGAATCAGAGTAAGCAACTAGTTGAACTATGTTCTCTGTTTGCTTATGGAACAGAATTGCAAACTCAGGAGTACCCCTTAGGTATCTTAGAATTCTCTTGGCAGCAATGAGATGTGATTTCCTTGGGTCATTCATGAATCTACTCACAACACCAACATTGTGTGCAACCTATGGTCTTGTGTGACAAAGGAATCTTAGGCAACCAACAATCTGTCTAAACAGTGTGCTGTCAATCTCAGCTTCATCTTCTTGCTTGCCTAGCTTTAGATTGGTCTCTGCAGGTGTCTCGGCAGAGTTGCAATTCAACATATTGAATTTTCTTAGTACATCTTGAGTGTACTTTCTTTGATGCAATTCAATAATTGACTTGCCTGAATTCGATTCCAAGGAAGTAAGATAGCTTGCCTAAATCAGACATTTCGAATTCAGATTTGAGGCCTAGCTTTATCTCTTCAATCCTATCTGAGTTGTTACCTGTAATTAGTAAATCATCCACATAAAGACAGATGATTAGAGTGTCATGCTTACTCAGATTCTTCACATATACACCATGCTCTACCTCACACTTCTTGAATCCAAAGTTCAAGAAGAATGCATCTATTCTTTTGTTCCAAGCTCTTGGAGCTTGTCTCAATCCATACAGTGCATTTTCCAGTATGTACACCTTATCCTCTTTGCCTTTTACTTCAAATCCTGGTGGTTGCTTGACATATACTTTCTCCTCAAGAGGGCCATTGAGGAAAGCTGACTTTACATCCAGCTGCCATATGTCCCAATTGTTCCAATTTGCTAAGGCAACTAGCATCCTTACTATTTCTAGCCTTGCAACTGGAGCAAAAATCTCAGAGAAATCAACTCCTTCTTTCTGCATAAAACCCTTGGCCACTAGTCTTGCTTTGTGCTTGGCAGTGGTTCCATCTGGATTGAGTTTAGTCTTGAACACCCACTTTACTGCAATAGGTTTCTTGTCAGTTGGGAATTGAACTAGTTCCCATGTTTTGTTCTTGGCAATTGACTTCAATTCTTCCAGCATTGCTTCCTTCCACACCTTGCTATTCACTGCTTCATCTATTGAAATTGGTTCAGCATCTGCAAATAGTGCAATGTATTGGACCAATTCTCCTTCATCAGTTATGTTATCATCAGGGACAATTTGATACTCTCTGAGTCTGGTGGGCAAGTTTCTAGCTCTGTTGGGCCTTCCTGACTCACTACTATCAACTAGTGTCTCTGCCTGTTGCTCATCTTCATCTAGATCATGAGTCTCAGTGTGTGGTTCTTGTACATTCCAATCTAGCTGTATCTGAGTGGTGTGTTCTGATGCTGAGTTCCCTTCCTTCCAGAAGCTTGACTCAACAAAGTGCACATCTCTGCTGAATATAACCTTGAGAGTCTTTGGATTTAGCAGTTTGTAGGACCATGTTGGATTGTATCATATAAAGATCATTTGTTCACTTTTGTCATCCAGTTTTCTCTTCTTTTGATCAGGGATGTGCATATAGCATAGTGGCCCAAAGATCTTAAAGTGCTTGATAGAGGGTTTCCTTCCAGACCAAACTTCTTCAGGCACCTTGGATTCTAATCTTTTAGTAGGACAGTGGTTTAATACATAGGCTGCAGTTGTTGCAGCCTCACCCTAAAGATTCTGAGGTAGCTTTCTTATTTTGAGCATGCTTTTCACCATGTTCAAGATAGTTCTATTCCTTCTTTCAGTAACTCCATTATGTTGAGGAGTGTAGGGTGCTGTTGCCTCATGTTGAATTCCATTTGATGCAAAAATCTTCAAATTCCTTGGATACAAACTCACCTCCACCATATGTTCTTAGTATCTTGATTAATCTTTCTGATTGCTTCTCAACCATGTTTTTGAAGATTTTGAATATGCCAAACACATCACTCTTGGCTTTGAGCAAGTAGAGCCAGAGTTTCCTACTGAATTCGTCCACAAAGGTGACAAAATATTTGTTGCCACCTAGGGAGGGAATCTCCAATGGTCCACAAACATCTGAGTACACAATGTGAAACATATTGTTGGCTCTTGATGCAGTGAATTTGCTGAATGAAGTCCTTGGCTGCTTGTTGATTAGGCAACTATCACAAGCTCTCTTAGGTACCTGAATTTCTGGTAANNNTGGTAAACCAAGAACCAGGTTTTTGGCTCTCATGAGACTCAGGTCTTTAAAGTTCAATTGACCAAGTCTCATGTGCCATAGCCAAGTATCATTAGTTAGCATTTCAACATTAAGGCATTGAGATTCAATTGTATTTAGATTCACCTGGAATGTTTTGTTTTGTGTGAGGTGAGTTCTGAGGATCTTCCTTGCTTTAGAATCAAAGATCTCTAGGTACCCATCTTGCATATTCACTGTAAAGTCTTTCTCTAGTAATTGCCCCAGGCTGATTAGATTGTTTTTCATATTTGGCACAAATAGAACATCTGTGATCATTGCTCTACCTCCATCTTTCTTTGTGATCATTACATCTCCTGTGCCTTCAGCTTGGATCACTCTATTATCTGCAAATCTGACTTTACTCCTCTTGCTTGAATCAAAATTGACAAGCCAATTTCTGTGTCCTGTCATGTGGTTGGAGCAACCAGAGTCTATGTACCAAGTTTCACCACTTCTGATTTCTTGATTTGTTGTCATCATTAGTAGAACTGGAGTCTCATCTTCCTTATCAATTCTTTCCTCATTTGCCATATGTGCTTCATTTTGGTGTCTGCCATTCGAATCAGGTTGTCCAGGGGAGGATTGGCACTCAAATGACAAGTGTCCAATCTTATTGCAATTGAAACACTTGATCCTCTTTCTGTCTAGTCTTTTCTTTCCTCCTCTCCAATTGTTGGCTCCTGTTTTCTTGATTGTGTTTAGTGAGTGATCTTGATCAGGTCTTTCCTGATCTTGCTGGTTTGAACTCTTCCATCTATAGTCTATTCCTCTGCCTCGATTCCTGATTCCACCTCTGTAAGGTCCTCCTCCTCTCCTAGTAATCTGAGCCTGCAAGGCTTGGCTGGTGGACTTCTCAGTGGATCTTTCAATGAGCCTCTGCTCATGAGCCTCGAGGGAACCTTGTAACTCTTCAATCTTCAACTCTGCAAGGTTCTTGGATTCTTCAATTGCCACTACTATGTGGTCAAAGTTTGGTGTTAGAGTTCTCAAAACCTTCTCTATGATTGTTTGATCCTTGATCACTTCACCACATGCCTTCATCTGATTTGTTAGGCTGATAATTCTGTTAAAGAATTGTGCAATTCTTTCACTCATCTTCATCTCCATCTCCATCAATTCATATTGGCGCCTCATAGTTTGCAGCCTCACCTTCTTTAGCTGCTCTTCACCCTTGTTGCTTTTCTGCATAATTTGTCATGCTTTATGTGAGGATCTTGTTGCTGCAATTTTTTCGAAGTATGCTTCATCCACACATTGATGGATGAGACACATTGCCTTGCAATCTCTCTTCCTATTCTCCTTGTATGCTATCCTTTGTTGTTCTGTTAAGGCTTCATCAATTTCTGGGTAGCCTTCTTCCACAATTTCTTCGAGTTCTTGGAATCCCATGATGGCTTTCATTTGTATATTCCATCTACTCCAATTCTTGCTGTCAAGAATGGGTAGATTTGCAGGAAAGGAGTTGGTTTGATGACTCATGGTTTTGATGAACAAAGGATATGATCTTGCTCTAGCTCTTCATACCAATGTGTTGGAAGAAAATGAATTGCACACACCTCACTTTATGGCAGAATTATTTGAGAAGAAGTATGAAGATAAGAATGAAAGAATCAAAGAATGCATGAGCTTGTTATTCACTTAACTTTGAATACAAGGCATTGTTACTATTTATAGGCTTAACAACCATAACCAACTATAACAACCATCTAAAAATAGCCTATTGAATTACAAAATCCAATAAATAAATATTATGAAATTTTTATAGTAATGTTAAAGATAGAGCTCTAACTTCTCTGAAAATAGGAAAAATGTCTATGATCCATAATTCAGTCTCGAGTTCAGAATCTCAAGTTTAAAAGACCAAATTATCGAAATTGGGCATAATATAGAATTTTCTACATTTTAACCACACAAAAACGTAGCGACGACTCTAAATCAGTTGAGACAGGTTCACCTCTTTCTAAGTTGTATAACTGATCTTCCAACTAAAAATCAGGTCGTGACAAATATAATTTCAGCATTTTAATATTATCATTGGTTGGCAACGTTTCAGGCAAAGCTAGAACTGCATTAAATAACTCATCATCACCAACTCCCACTCCCAAATTCCTCACCCCCACATTTGATGGTTGAATTTGTTACAACTATTTTTCTTACAAAATTTTTATAATCTCGCAATCAACGTCATCATCAGGAAATAAAAATTTGGTGAACCAACGACTGATACACAAGCAATTTGGGTTCACATGCTTCTCTGCTTATTTTAACATGCCAAAGTGGCAAGTCATTACGTCCAAATTGTTGCCATAAAAATAAAAAGTTACAGAAAACTAGCATCCCAATATTCACTTCATTCTGCACTTTTAGGACGTTATTGTTTCCGAGCTTCTTCTCTCGTAGTTGCTTTGACATATATTTCGTAACAGCATCCTGAAACATCATACAAACATACAAGAACAATGAAAAGATTTAACAGTACGACAAAGATAAATTAAGAATGGCACTGTGAAACATTATCTAGGTGGTGCTCAACCACGCTATAGCGATAACTAGATAATAAGAGGCTTTTCCTCTTCGACAATTGATGCATATATGTGATTTAAGATTGGCAAATCAAACTTAACAAAATTCTAAACATTTCTACTTATATTTATCTAAATAATAAAAATCAGAGGAAAACAAATTTTATATCTGTGGATTGCATGGGTGAAAAATACTAGTGAAGATAATAACTAATATTTACTTGTATCAATGTTTCAAAACAAAAAGAAGTGAGCAATGTACGCTCAGTTAAACATAGATAATGCAGAACATTCAGCACATACAAAACTATCCATTCATGAGTTCTGTTTTGATGTCTGTCACATTTCTTCATGGTTGTATTGTTGCTAAAATTCAAAGACAGGAAACATGATCCATGAATGACAAAAGTGAAGCAACAGAAAATTCAAGATATTAACTACAAGCTAAAAGGTTATAAAACATTTGAAACATTCAACTACCAGCAAATAGGCAAATACGATGTATTTTGTCATTAGTGCTTAAAGGAGAAGACCATCAAAGACAAAGAGTTAACAACGCCAGGATCTTAAACAAACATAGAACAAATCAACACAATAACAGTTGAGTTTAAGCCTTGAGAGATAATAAAGCATCCCTCACGGTTTTATTTGTTCACATCAAAGATATCATAAGAACAATACGTGCATGTTGACAGTAAGAAGTAAACTGCACATCATTCAACTCCTCTCACATATCACAGCAATTCCCAAACCCTCACTCATTTCATCAAAACCAGTCATAAAAGAGTAAAAGACCATGTACCTGCTACGACAACAATTGTTAGAACATCCCCAATTCTTTTGAGTTGTTTCACACTCCTCTTATATGATTTGAATGGCTTCAGAGCTGAATCTTCTGCCAAGAGCTGCAAAAAATTGAAGTAGTACAATTGAATGCACAAACAAACCAAAGAATAAATCACAAAAGTGATGTCTCTTGAGGGATACAAATGTTCTCAGTGAGATTATCTGTCTTTCCTAATGTTCTGCGATAAGTTCATGGAAAGGAAAAGAATTTAGCTTTCACATTATAATGATTTGCAAATTCTCTACCTATTCATTGTAATACCGAAGCCAAACAACAAATTCTTCAAGATAGGATCAGAAACTGATTTCTGAAACTTTTACACTCCAACCAGCTTTCAACCACATCCTAATAACCACTCCAACATTATACCCGAGATACACACTGCCTTTTCTAAGAACTGCTGAGTGGCATAATCTCCAAAGTCCAATCTACAGCAGACACCCAACTCGGATGGGACATTGTGACGGTCACCGGCTATATATACGCTACTCTACAGCCCAGTTAAACCACCTTTCACACACATCACTCATCTCTTGGTACACATAATGACTTAAACGGGTATAATCACCGGGGTACTTATGTAATCGGGGACGGATCCAGGAGACACCTGAGGGAGGGGCCGGATAGGTAGGGAGGGGCATGATATACAAAAATGTATGTATGTCTTACATAAATATTTATAAAAAAAGGTTAATTTTTTATTAAAACAATACTGCATAAGTACATATATATAACTAATCATTTCAATTGATCAAGTTTAAGAAGAAAGCCAAAATAGATCTAATAGTCTTAAAACTAAGAATGAAAAGAAAGATCCACGGATGAACTATTGTCTCTATTTAAAAACCCATTCTTACATTATTATTCTTTGCCGCAATTATAAGTGTAACCAAACTAACTATAACTTGAAATAAGTGATATAGAAGCACCAAATTATTTAAATCATTGAAGAAATTAACAAAAAAATGAAGTTTTAAGCCTTACAGCTTTTTCACGGGTCCCAGGTTCAACGTGGAATCCACGGCGCGAGAGATAAATCGAATCTTCTGTTTTCTGTTTTCTCAAAGAAAAAGAATCAGAGAGAAGGGAAAATCGCTATATGAAATTAACAATGAGTGGAGATTAAAAAAATTAAGAATACCTGGGCGTGAGATCGAAAATGAGAAGCAAGAGTTGTTTTGTTCAACAAAAATGCCATCTTTTGTTATCTTCTTCTGGGTATTGATGTGAATATTATGATGATGATTAAGCTCAGAGCTCTAAGAAAGATGAATTTCTGCTTTAGTAAAAGGGTTTGCTTTGCATAGATTAGAACAACAAACAAGTGGCTATAGATTAGAACTTCTTGACATATACTTTTTGACCCAGAATTTTAAATTTGGACAGCGGAAAATCTCATAATACCCAGGCCCTAATAGGAAATACATCCCAAAAGATAGGGAG
>NW_017727906.1:38423-46081 GCF_001865875.1 Lupinus angustifolius
GATACCTACTAAACTTACCTGCGGTTACCTGCAGAAATAGTTTACGGTGAGAATGAGTATTATAATATCAACAACGAGTATTTATAAATTTATTTTTTAATTAAATATTTTATATGTATTATATATTTTTATTATTTTATAAATATATATATATATATATATATATATATCAATTTTGCTACTATTATATAATAACTTTTAGTGATTAAAATATAATATATTTAACATGTATATAAATTTTATTGTTCATATAATAATTATTATATATATATTGACTGTTACACAATATATAAATATATATTTAAACTTAAAACTTTATTGGGTGTCCACATATATTAATTACACATACATGTATCGCAAATATTACGGGTACAAATGTAGGAAAGCACTTCGCACACTCGTTCTGTCCATTGTCATCCTTACCAAGAGGTCTTGTTTATAATAAGATTCATACACAATCAATTTACTATTATCATTTACTATTCATTTTTATTAATTCTTTTATTGTGTATAAATCTAGACACTGAAAATGTAGGACAAAATGTATTTTTTTTAAGAATCATATATTCTCACTTATTTGTTGGATGTATTATATTTTTAAATTACAATATTCTCACAATCAATTCTCCCAATTACTAATTATTTGGGCAAAGGCATATAGTGGGTGAATTTATCACATTCCTCTAGCATTTATTTACCTCGTTGTGGCCAAAGCTTTTTCCTACCATTTGAAGGATGGTGAGGTGATCAGATTCTATTGAGAGTATCATTCATGGGAGGCGCCTCAACACGTTTGCTCTTAAAGCCTTTCGACCAAATTATAATAAAGGAAATTAGTTAGGGGTGTCATTTGAAAGGGATCACATCGGATGTCCCGTTTTTTGTATTACTCTATGTACCATCAAATTTGATTAGTTAAAAAATTATTTAATTTAAAATTGTAATTACTAAATATTTTTTTGTCAATCATACCTCCTACACATAGAATAACACAAAACTGTGAAACATCATATATGTTCTCCATTTGAAAGGGAACACATCTTCTGTCCAAAAAAATGTATCATTTCATGTGTCACTTTTTCTAATTGATCATAAGAATACTTTATTATTAATTAAAATTTAAACTTAAATATATATTTTCCAAATCAATGAGAACAAGTATCACATGGAAGGATGTAATGTAATTTAGAGAAAAACTTGTAGATATATATGTATATGGAGACAATTAATAAAATTTTGTCAACACATTAAAAATTTAGTATAATTAAAATTTAGTCATAAATGATAGTATCAAAATGAATAAATATATTTATTTCTAAATGTGATATGTTGTATATGTATCATTCAAGTTTTTCTGTGTAATTTGTGGTGTGAAATTAACTTTTCATCTCTTTCTACTGGCTACTAAACTTATCCACCGCTTGTGTTTGCATAATTGCCTTTACTCAAATAATTAGTACTTCCACATAACGTCGTGGGGGGAAAAAGTAGTATATATTATATCAATGCAGTGTCCACGGCCTTGATTTAAAAGATAGAAAAATGTATGCGAATTCTATACACTATTATTTTATTATTTATCATTTATATTTTATTATTATTGACTCTTTTAAAAAAGTAATACAAAATAAGTGAATGGTAGATGCTATATTAATTTTGTATAACCGAGTCAAAATGTATAAACTTCTTAAAAATTATGCATCTCAACATTGTTGTTGGAATATTTTTTTTTTGACAATTAATTGTTGGAAGTGAAAAGTAAAACTAAGCTCATAACAAAAGCAAATATGAAAATGCTTCGGATTATGATGAATGAGATGGTAGTGTAGTTTAGTATGTTAAATGGGTTACTCGAACTGGTTCGGGTTAAAATGGGTTATACTAAAAAGTTCAATAGACTTTATGTCTCTAAAATTATAGCTCAACTTCATCTAAAGCGAACTACAGATTGTGGCGGATCGGTCCAGATAACTTTTGATTAAAAAACTAAATGGCATTTTACAACTGTAAGTTGCTCAATGTTACAATTTGTTCTTACCAATATATTTATAAGTTTCCTGATATAATATCAGTTTCTTCATTTGAACTGTCTATTGGCATGACTTTTATTTTAAGCATTTATTTTGTGTTGATTAATATAAAGCAAGTTACGTGCAGGTAGGTAACTATAACATTTGATTTCAAAAACTGTTTTTTCTTCTGTTTCCTATCCATTTGATTTCAAGGATGACAATGGATAAAACCATCAATTCACATTTAATGGGATGGGTAAAGTAAAGCTGAACGGTATAGTCACACAAGAAAATACGTTTTTTTCTTTACTACGCCTTTTTGTTTCATTTAATAAGTTCATATGCAATGTAAAAAATTAAATACAATCCTAACCACCATAAATGTATACAACTTTTCAAAAGTAAGAATGTAAGATGAAGCAATTCATTTAACACAAGTTGAATTAATAGAAGAGAAGACATACTAGTGAGTGCTTGAGTTAGAAGGGGAAAACCAAAGAGTGAGGGAATTAGTGTTTAGTAGATAAGAAAATATATGGTTAGCAAATAAGAGATGATATCTAAATTCTTATCCATATACCAATTTTTATAATGGCCCAAACCCGAACGGGTAAACCCGACTATGACCTGAATTTATTGTAGTATAGTCAGACTGACCTAAAAAGTCTGGTTTAAACAAAAGAGGTTAAACTTAATACCCACACCCTATACTTTTCAGGCTTTTGTGGGCTAGCCCAATATACCTAGCTGGTTTTGACAAGTCTAGTATAGTTTGGGGTTAAGGGGTTTGTGATTTGATGAAGAAAATTTTGCTTGAGGATAAGATTTGAGGTTGAGAGCATATGAAATATGGATAAAAAAGATGGAGTATTATGAGACTTATTAAAATATTTGGGGGTCAAAATTAAAATTGTGTGGGCCAAAAAGTATCTCTCAACTTTATAAGTTTCCAATGAACAACATGGAGTTTATTATTATTTTTTATTATAGGGTTGTGCTTCGGATTGAAAATAAGATTTTACCATGTTTTTACTTTAAGTGAATTATGAGTTTTTCTTATATTATTTTAATGCTTATAATTCTTTTTGACAAGTAACTCAAATTGGTTTCTCACTTTTCTTTTGCTCCCTTTTTTATTCCCTAAAAACACACTCTCAAATCATTCATTCAAATTTTCAAATTATAGATAAAATGGTCATTCCATCCTCACTTTAGGTCAACCTCCTTTTGACGAAACAATTTTGCTTATGTTGCGCTTAATGGTATTGATAAATGTCCAACATGGTCTCTCAAAATTTTATGCTCACGCATTTAGTCCCAAAAAATATATACTCAAATCAATCCTTAAAAATTTCAAATGCTAGACATATTGTTTCCTCCCTTCATGCACCATCGCCATTATCTCTCGGTTGAACTGCTAACACCTCCTTCAATCCCAACTTGAAGAGTTAATCCTAATGCACACCTTGACAATGATGAATCAGATCTGAAAAAGAAGCACATTGTTAGGCTGATTGTTGGAAGATGAGAATAAAAATATGCATAATTAATTCTAAGAAGAAGAAATTATATTAAGTACTGAATTCATTCATTTGCTTGCTCAATCCAGAGCTCAATAGAGCTTAAAATAGGCAAGAATGATACAATATCTAGATAAGCTACATCCACACCATACAACTGGTAGGATCTCTTATATTGACAGATTATCTATGTAACATAATATTAATTGAAATAATAGTCATTGTGCCAAGCTGGTTTGAATGCACCCCTTTTGGGCTTAGTAGTCTCACTTTAGGCTTTATCATTGCCTAACCTAACAGGGAAAACCTTGTCCTCAATGTTGGAATTTGGGGCTTGTGACTTGGGTGGACCCGGTCTAACTAGTGTGAGTGGGCAGTCCATCATTGACTATTGAATGAGTTGTGAGGGAAAACTCTCCTTGCCACTTGTCGATATTTGGTGGTTTGGAAAAGATTCCAAGGAATTTGAGGGCCCTGATGTATTTGGAAGGAATGGGCGGGAGATTGGGAGTTTGAGAAAGGTATTGGTGGACAGTTGTGTCCAACTAGTGGACATTTGGCTTGATGTCTGCACAACAGACTATGGAGACTGCTGAAATCCAACCCAACCCGTCGATGAGAGAAAAAGACCGTGTGAGTCCACATCTTGGCCGTTGGAAGGAGATAGGAAACGGTACAATTTTCCACCTTTTGTGTGTTCCTAGATTCTAAAAGTGGGGGTAGAAATCGTGTGGGTTTCTTGAAAGGGGAATTAATAATTCTCTTTAATGCATTTCCCTTTAATGCTAGACCGTTGGATGCAAGTGGTGGGTGAGCTGTGGCATCCAAGGGTGGACTTTGAGACCCGAATTTAAGAGGAGTAACAACATTAGTAAAATCTCAATTAAGTGGAGTTGGAGATATATCTGAAGTGAGTGTTACATTTTTCTCTCTCTCAACCAAATGTGTGTTATCTCTGTCCAAAATTTCCTATCCCTTCTGAAGTCTTTGTTGCACTATCTCATATTGTTCATACAGTTCTTCTGTGTCCCGTTGGCAAGGGAACATATTGAGCGACAGGGTCCCCATGGAACCGTCATAAAAGAGAAACATGGAAGATAGGATGAATCCGTCATAACAAGGTGCAAGTTTGTGAGAGGCCCAGTGCACCACCGTGGCTTGCCGATACTTTTGTAGTTTCAAAAGCACCCATTCATATACTCTTCCTTTGTTTTGCTTTAAGCAAGTTTTGTTTAAGGGTTTACATGATTTCTCTTCGTGTCTGTAGTGTCTTGGTCAAATGAGATGAAACACAGTCTCTGGGCAGTAGATCTGTAAGGGTCAACAGTGGACGACCATAAAGGACCTCAAATGTAGACAAGCCGGTAGAAGAGTGCTTGTTGTTGTACCAGAACTCTGCCAACGGAAGGTGGCGGAACCACTTTTATGGTTGAGAACCCGCGAAGCATCTCAAGTAGGTTTGTAAGCAATGATTGACCACCTCTATTTGGCCATCAGTTTGGGGGTGGTAGGTGGTACTATAACAGAGAGACGTCCCTTGAATGCGAAAAACTCCTTCCAAAAAGAACCAATGAAGAGTTTGTCGCAGGAAAACACTATCAAACGGGGAACCCCATGGAGTCTCGCGATTTCCGTCAGAAACCTAGTGGCCATAACCTCAGCACTGAATTTTGTGGGTAAGCCTATGAAGTGTGTATATTTGGATAGCCGATCAACCACAATCCATATCACTGAATGATCGTGAGACATTGGTAAGTTTGTTATGAAATTCATAGAAATGTCATCCCAAACTTTGTCTGTTGTAGGCAGGGGTTGTAACAGCCAATTAGGCTTAGGAGGAATATACTTGTTATACTGAAAACTATACATTAACGGATGTGATCTTTTGTTTCTTTGTAGATACCAGGCCAATAGCATGAAGCTGCTAAACGAGCCATTGTTGCTTTAAGGCCAGAATGACTGGGAAGGCGTGGAACTCTGTGATGAGAGACTTCCTAAGTTGCGTAAGATCTGTTATGAATATTCTCTGCTCATAAAATAGTAACCCTTTGGGAAAATGGAACTTTTGTTTCATGTTTGTGTCTGATTTTGATTTCTTTATGAATTTTTGGCTGTCCGGGGTGAGGTAAAATGATCGTAGCTGATCCAAAATGGCCAGAATGGGTGAGGACAGAGAAACAAAGATCTTAGGATCATCAAAATGTAGACGTGACAAAACATGAACTACTCTATTAGAGGTACATGTCCTATATTTTATCTCAAATTGAAATCCAATCAGTTTAGTAGCCCATTTTTGTTGTTTTGGAATATGCAAGCCTTGTATCATTAAGTGGTTAAGGCTTTGTTGATTAGTTAAAATTTTGAAAGGCCTTCCTATCAAGTATTGACGCTACTTTTTAACTGTCTCTATAACAACGTACATCTCTCAAACATAGGCTGAGGCATGCTGAAGTCAGGTGGACATTTTCTGTTGAAGAAAGCAAGGGGATGGCCTTCCTGGGACAACAACGCACCAATGGCCACAGAAGAGGCGCATGTTTCAACATCAAAGTCCTTTGTGAAGTCATGGAGTCGAAGCACCAATGTTTTTGTCATTTCTTGTTGTAATTTTGTAAAGGTCATCTGAGCCTCCAATGTCCATGTAAAAATTTGCTATTTTAGTAGATCGGTAAGCGGAGCGGTGAGAGTATGATAATGTTTTATAAACTTGCGATAAAAGCCTGTAAGGCCCAAAAACCCACGAAGTGTGTTAGAGAGCGAGGTGGTGGCCAATCCACCACTGCCTTGATCTTATCAGTATCGGAATACACACCAGCAAATGAAATTATATGCCTCAAATAACCAATTGAGTCCACTCCAAAAATACACTTAGACATCTTCGCATAAAATTGATTAGAATGTAATATGGCCAAATAGCAGATGGATGCAACAAATAATCATGTAAATTGTCACTATAGACAAGTATATCATGAAAAAACACAAGGACAAACTGCTTTAAGTATGGCATGAGCAAATCGTTCATGGCTGCTTGAAAGGTGGAAGGCGCGTTGGTGAAGCCAAACGACATTACCAATAATTCATAATGTCCATCAAAAGTGTGAAAGGTCGTCTTTTGAGTATTCAATGGGTGTACTCTAATATGATGGTAGCCTGATCTTAAATCAATTTTTGAAAAAATTATCGCATCTCCAACTTCATCCAGCAACTCGTCAATTGTTGGAACAGGAAAGCGACCATGATTTGTAATATAGTTCAGCACTCTATAACCCACACAAAATCTCCAATTTCCATCTTTTTTTCTTACCAATAGCATCAGAGAGGAAAATGGACTGGTACTAGGTACCACAATACTAGATTCTAACATATTATGCAACATAATAGTCATCACTTATTTCTGGGAGTGTGGGTAGTGATATGGCTCGCAGTTCACCAGGGTAGAGTTTGGAAGGAGGGGAATGTGATGGTTATAGGCTCTTGTAGGGGGTAAGTGAGTAGGGATGTGAAAAACTGGTGCATAGGTGTCTAAGATAGTCTGAATTTGAGGGTGAGGAGAGTGATGGGTAGTGGTTTGTTGTGGCAAGTCTAGTATGTGGGAGGGAAGTATAGTGATAAAATGAAAAGTTGAAATGCTATTTGTATGTAGAAATTGAGAGAATTGATGTAAGGTAGAGGGTTGGAGGGTGTAGCTAGATTCCCCGATGAGAGTGATGGAGGTTTTCCTCATGGTGAACTTCATTGATAACATAGAAAATTCAGAAGTGATGGGCCCGAGAGTGCAAAGCCACTCTATTCCCAAGACAACATCATCCCCTTTGATAGGTAATAAGTAGAACGAAATTAGAAACTCTTGATTTTTGAGAGTAATAGAAGTGTTATCAAAGAATTCCACTACAATATATATGAGCTTCATTCCCCACCATGACGGGAAATCGGGGTGTGGGTGTGACTAGTAATTTGAAATGAATTGCAATGCCTAGTTGCAATATGTTATGAGAGCTGTCGGTGTCAACTAGAACTGTCACCGAGTGTTCAGAAATTGAGCCAAAGAACTTCAGGGTTTTCGGTGAAAAGTGACCACCTAAGGCTTTATCAAAAATGTGAAAATGAATGAGGTCATCAGAGTGTG
>NW_017727906.1:46181-56401 GCF_001865875.1 Lupinus angustifolius
TGCGATGAATCCTCTAGGGAGAGATGTGTCCGAGTTTATATATTGCTCATCATCCAATAATAAACGAATTTCTTGGATTGACATCTATGACCTGCAACGAATTTCTCGTCATAATGATAGCAAAGGCCTTGGGCTCGTCGCTCTTGCATTTGTATAGTGGATAAGCGATGGATTAGGATAGGGGAAATGTGGGAAGGAGGCAGTTGTGTAGTGTGGTCTATTCTAGGTGGGGGAATGAGTTGTGGGCCCAAAATGTGAGGTTTTGTTCTAGATACGGTTGGAGTCTCTGACTTTTGCTTCCACCAATTTGGCTAATCCCAGTGCCTTAGATATGGATTTGGGACGTAAAATTGCCATTTCATGTCGTATTTATGGTAACAACCCATAAATGAAACAATTAAGGATTATTTCTTGAGATAGCCCTCAAATACGGTTGGACAATTTTTTGAACCGTTGTTGGTAATCAACGACAAAGCCTGGTTGTTTTAATTTGAACAACTCTGCTTGATGATTAGTGTAGGAGGATGGGCTAAAACAGTTCTCTAAATCCTTAGTAAATGTAGGCCAGTAAGATAATTGATAATTCTGGAACATCCATTTAAACCAACTAAGGGCCTCCCCTTTCATATAGAATGAGATCATAGGTTGGCGTTGGTCTAGGTGGGTGATTGTGAGGTGGTGGTTGGAAGGTTGGATGTGGTGGTGTGTAGTACGGAGGGATGCAAACATGAGGAAATAGGGTTTGTTGGGTATGGTGTGGGGAAGAAGGAATAGTGGTGTGGGGGGCTGAATGTGTAAGGTGAGAAGAAGTATGGAGAGAGGAGACACAAGATGGATCAGGAGGAATAGAAGAGAAAAATGGAATACCAGCCAGTTTATCAGTAATGTTGTGTAGGTTAGTGGTGATAGCAGCATGTCTAGCATCTTGCTGCTCTTGGTTTTCATTAAGCTTGTCTAGAAGAAGTTGGGATATGGAATCATCTAGATCCTTTTGAGTGGTTTTGGGAGGCATAGTAGATGAAATGAAAGCTCCAAAATGTCAGGCTCATTGTTTGAAGATGGGAACAAAAATATGCAGAATTAATTCTAAGAAAAAGAAATTATATTAAGTATTGAATTCATTCACTTGCTTGCTCAATCCAAAGCTCAACAGAGCATAAAATAGGCAACAAGGATAAAATATCTAGATAAGCTACATCCCACTGTACAAGTGGTAGGATCTCTTCTATTGACAGACTATCTATGTAACAAAATATTACTTGAAATAATAGTCATTGTGCCAAGCTGGTATGGATGCACCCCTTTTGGGCTTAGTAGTCTCACTTTAGAACCTACCACAGATATGAAGAAGGCGATTTATTCAATATGTTTCCCTTAATAGTGAATTTGTTTTCCTCAAAGCTAAATCAACATTTTCATTTCTTTTCAACTATCTTACTTAATTTTCTTTGTATATTAAGATATTATACAAACCTATGATTAATGTATCCATATTTATTGTTGTCATTGCCTTTATTGTTATTTATACTTCTTTATATCTGGAAATGAGGGAGAATGGTGAAATAAATAGGAAAGAGAAAGATTGTGAATTTAATAAATGAACACATATATTTAACTTAGCTCAATGAAATGTAATTTAATAAAAGAGGTAAAAATGTTCATAAGAAATGAGATGTTGAATGCATTTTTGATTATTCTCTAGTGTTGTATTTTTCTATTCTTCAACGTTAAGTCTATTTATAGATGATACATTTAATGTAGTCGTTAATATAACCATTAAAACTTTGTTGTAACTTCTTTTAGAAACTAATATCTATTGAGACTTATTTTCTCATTGGCTTGATTTTATCTTGTACTTCTACAGAGCCATTTAATACTTTTTGATCGTTTAGGCTTTCTGATGGATAGGGTGTAAATGTTTGGTTCAATTTTTGGTGTAATTCAGTAACCGAACCGAATAGAAAGACATGATTCGGTACATCGATTAACTGTAAATTTTATTGTAGGAACCGAACCAAACCAAACAGCTCATGAATGTTTTGGTTCGATTCCTTGGATTTCCTATATTTTAAAAAAAAATCTTGTAAGTATTAGATGACAACTAAGACGAGAGATGAATTAGCGTTTTGGTTTTGTGACCAATTTTTTCTACTACAAAATCAGAATATGTAGCAGCGAAAATAGTGCACAAAAATCACCGAGTAAAACCATAAAAATGAAAGAATAGATAGAAGAGAGAAAGTACACATATGTTTTTATATCGGTTCACATTCTTATCCATCGAAGGCTACATTTAGTACTCTTGCAGCATAGAAGATTTCTTTACTAGATATTATGAGTTGCAATTACAATTTCTCTCTCCAAGACTCCTTGTACGTCACACATTCACTAATACCTTACACCATTGAAAAACAACATTTCCAAGTACTCTCTAAGATTACAACAATGGTTCAAGAAATTTTCTAAGGCAAGGATGATTTTACAAGATATATATATTTATGACTTGCAATCATCTTGCTCTTTGTACACTTAGAATACAATGTATTGCACTACTAACAACTGCTCCTGACAGTAATAATACCATTAAACTACCAAAAAGGAGAAGCAATAGGGCTACTTTATGAATGGGCAGTTTCAAAAAAAAGGAAGGAAGAGCATGTGAAGTACTTCATATATATATCAAGTTTATATGGCTGACTTGTATCACAAATACAGTTATACCAACTAATGAAAAACAAAATCAAAACTATTCACAGCCTCTCACACTTTTATATACTCTACAACCTATAGTTGATCACAGCTGTTGATACAAGAGGCCTCCTTCTAACAAAATGGGTCACCGTCACTACCACATTCTCTTTATCATTATGATGTCTTTTTCATCTAAGTCATAAGGTTGGTTTTTATCATCTAAAGAGACACCCTCTAGTGATAGCTTTTTGCCAAATAAGAACACTTTTAGAGGATCTACTGCCTAATTCTCCATTGAAGCCTGTCATGATAGTAAAGGAATGAAATTGGTAAAGAATGCTAAAAATAAACATGTTGCTCAAAATGTGGAAAACCATGTTGGTGTTTTATTGAAACATTCAGAAAGTGGTTAGGAGCCAACAAAGAAATTGCAGTTTCACAGTCGTAGTTGAAAGAAGGACAAGAGCGTATGAAGTAGAATTTTAAAGATGGGATTAACATAGAAAGCGTCATCAAGCCATTAAATTTTGAAACCAACAATGATGAAAAAATTAAATAGAATAATCAAAGTGATGGAATAAGTCAGAGTAATCAGAATAACAAAAGTCAGAATACAAATACACCCTTTGCCAGCAGTTACAATCTGAATCATTATTGAAATGCAAAAAAAAAGGGAGAGAAAGAGAAAGTGATTCAGTCGTGGATTACAAATAAGGTTCCAAAAGAAGCAAAGAATCAGAACTGTTACACATGTCAAGCAATCAACCAAGAGTCACACATTGGGGCAATACAAGAGATACTAACAATTAATCATTGCTAGCCGTGAGTTACTAACAGGGAGAGTATCAAAAGGTGTAAATCAAAATTCATGTCATACAAGGCGGATGGAGTAAGGATTCTCTCCATTAATGGAGAGGCAAGTGCATATTTTTAACTTGTTTTTAGTGGTAAAAATGTGATTTCATTATAATCAAAAGGATATATGTGTAATTTAAAGTTACATTTATCTTTACTTTTTGAAGTACTTGTCTCTCCATTAATGGAGAGGATCCTAACTGAGGGATGATGATCTACTGTCCGAGATTCCTATCCCAAACTCTGTCTCGTCCAATGATTATTTGCCACATCATTTAAAAAGCCATATCATACTTAACCCCCTTTAACACTGTTAATTTCTCTCAAAAGTAGGGGAGTAAGCGGTTCCGGTTTAAATTTCAAAACCGATGGAACCGAACTGAACCAAACCGCAAAATGTGGTTCGGTTTGGTTTCGCGGTTCGGTTATTTTTTATGGAACCGTTTATGTTCGGTTCGGTTTATGGTTTTAGGAACCATTGGAACCAAACCGAACCGCATATTAAAGAAATATATACTAGGGATTAGAGAATAATGTTTTATTATTGTTTAAATTCTTCAACCAAATTTCTAGCTTAAATTATCAATTTTTGTGTGAATTGTAGTATTATATATGTTACTAAATTGTTATTAAGTTAATATTATATATGTTATTAGTTACTAAATTGTTTCCTAGTGTTTATGATTTGAAACATATTTTTCAACTTATGTGATATTGAGTTTGAAACTAACATATATCATATATTGTTATACATGTATTGTTACATGTGTTACTAATTATGAAATGTAAGATTATAAATATAACTATTATATATTTTACTAATTGATATATATATATTACTAATCATGAATTATATTGATATATATGATTCATAATTTTTTATAATAATAGTAGTAATGTTTATCCTTTTATGGATAAACAATATCTCTTGTAATACATTTTGAATTTTCAATTGATGCAAGATTTTTTTATAAAAAAGTAAATGGAAAAACTGTGGAACCGAACCGAACCATTCAAGAGCGGTTCGGTTCGGTTCGATTCTTATAGTTAAATTTGCGGTTAATTGAGTAGAACCAAACCATATGTTTTTTATCGGTTCGATCACTAAAATGCACCGAAAACCGAACCGAACCAAATTTTTACACCCCTACTCAGAAGGGTTTTCTTATCCTTTCTTCTTTCTTTCTTGCGTTGCCCATAAACATAACAGAGTCTTATTCTTTATGTATTAATCAACTAGTTCTACTGAATTTCATTCATGGAAGATTGCTATACACAAGAGAGATAGAAGAACGATTGGTCTTCTGATTGTTGATGATAGGGATACCATTGTTGTGGAGGCATGTATTAGAGGTAACGAATATCTTGGGTGAAGGTTTGTCCATTTATAAACACCTTTTAATTTTGGTCAAGCAATCTCATGTTATCTCTTCTTATTAGTTATCCATTTTTTTAATCCTTCTCTTATGTTAACGGAGTTAGTGGCTATATAGTAAAGAGTTGCATATTAGATGTTCGATAAAATGTCCAAAAAATCTTTAAATACCAGCAACATGTGCATGTTACATGTTTCTCTGGTCTGAGTAAATTTTTTAGTCATTGTTCTTTTTTTAACACCCTAAACATAATAGAGTTGAGGACTATATGGTAAAGAGTTGCATATTACATGTTCAATGAAATTTTTAAGAAACTTTAACTACCAATGTATTTTAACTCCTTTGATTGCTATATATCCATGTCAAAAGGTGATGTCATAGAAATTTATAAATGGTTTGAAGTTTGCTAGAGAATAAACTGATAAATGTTTTCAATGCCAAGAACAGCCTTGCAAAGAGCACTGGAATTTTGGTTTCAACCTCAAAGAAAATAGACCAAGAGAAGAAGGATGTAATAGTTAAAGATTGTAGAACATTTGAGGTTATAAAACAAGAGAACAAACTTCGTTAGATTTCTGACTTGGGAATCTACTAAAATGGATGCTCAGGGATGATAGCATCAATTCATGATGAAGTAGCAGCAAGTAGTACTTTAAGGATTTTTATTCCTTTTCCTTTGTAAATTTTAATCACAACAAAAGTGTTCTTCTACTGTAATATGGTTGAATTTGGGTTAGAAATTCTTTGTTGTGTATAGGACAGTGTAACATTGATAAAGCAATTTGTTTTATATGTTAATAAAGCATATAATTGTTAATTAGTCATGCTAAAAACGTGCATGCCATAATTAATTCTAGTAAAGATGTTCACTCTATTCTGGTCAAATCAACCATCTTTGTTGATAATACAAATGCACAAAAAGCAGAGCACAAATTTATATGTTTTTTTGAGTTTTAGACCTAAAATTAATAGAGTTGTGGGCTACTAGAACTCAAGACAGTGACAATGTGCTAAGAGCATCTGTAGTCATGAAAACACATGCATAAACTTACCTTAAAACAAAGTTGATGAACTCATCTCCATAGATAGAAAGTGCATCAGATTCTTTGAATATATGTCAAATATTGATAATATAAATTTCAATGTTTGTCTAATTGCAAAGTTTACGAGCTTAAGTTCCTCATAAAAATTTCATTGCTCTTTGCAATGCTATTCTTGGCATTGAAACAAGAACATGATCTAATTCAATCTTTAACTATTACTGATTGATATTTTCTGTAAAAGAGGTATAAAAGAGCAAATATCAATCAATAATAATCTACAGCAGAAGATACAAAAAAAATTAGGTGTAGGTAGCTATCGGGCAGAATATAATCATTTATATTAGAACTTTAACCATAATACAAATTTAGTCTATAGAAGAACCAAATATTGAAGTCTGTAGCATGAAAATATTCTCAATCATATTTACAATAATTATCTTCTTTTGGATGACAATTCATTGCTAGTACAAGTGATTGGAAGTCTTGCATTTGAAACTCTTATTGGCCTAACACCTTCAAGCTTCAATTCTATTCACTTTATTGCTCCATATTTCCATAGACATCATTAACAATAAATCAATAACCTTCTCTAACAAACCTTCAAGGACTTGAAACCATTTATAAGTTCCTAGGACATCACCTTTTAGCCTGCACATATAGTAATCCAAGGAGTTAAAATACTTTGGTAGTTAAAGTTTCTTAGACATTTCATCAAACATTTAATATGCAACTCTCTACTAGATATCATCAATTCTATTATGAGGGTGTTAAAAATGAACAATAAGTCAAACGAGAAAGCCAATACACATAATTCAATGGATAAATTGTTGTTTAAGAACAGAAAATTCGACATAGTCATTAGCTATATCCAGATCACAAAAAATTAAATATATCCAGACCATAAAAACATCTAATATGAACATGTTGCTGGCAATTAAAGTTTTTTTGGACATTTCATCGAACATCTAATATGAAACTCTTTACTATATAGCCATTAACTTCATTCACATCAGAAAACGATATAAATAACAAAAATAGATAACTAATGAGAAGAGATAACATGATTTTACTTGACTAGAATCAGAAGTTGTTTATGAGCGGACAAATTCCTTACCTCCAATACATGCCCTCCAATCTTCTTTATACCAATGATAACCCTATCATCAAAATCAGAAGACCAATCGTTCTTTTGTCTCTTTCGCATATAGCAGTCTTCATGAGATGAAATACAGTAGAAAAGTTGATACATAAAGAATAAAGGTTTGTTCTGTTTCAGGGCAAGACAAAAAGAAGAAAGGATAATAAAACCATGAGAGATTAACACTGTTTAGAGGGGTTAAGAATGATATGGATTTTTAAATGATGTGGTAAACAATTATTGGATGGGACAGAGTTTGGGATAGAAATATAGGACGGCAGATCCTCATCCATACAAGGCATCATGCATATATCTTCAAACTGTTTCGAAATGAGACATTAATGAAATAATTTGTTTATCTATTTATTATCTATGTAACAAAAAAAGCTTCTTATTGACACATGTCTCCATCTCCTTAACTCAAGCTCCTTGGCATGTCATCATTGACACATGTCACCATTTCCTTAACTTTTCCCCCTCCAAAATGCCCACATATTCTTATAATGAACTCTCACACACTATATCATTCTTCTACTATCTTAATATAAATATATGTGAGAATAGATTGTCCAAAGAATAGTCTATTTTCATCAAATTAATCTTTCATCTCTCTACTCTTATTCATTTCAATTTACTTCTTAGTTTTCTTATCTATTCTTATTTCAATTTACTTCTTAATCTTCTCTTCTTTTGAAACTCACAAATTACTTCTCCTATATTTTTTTCATTTTTATTAGTCAGGTCTAATCTTTTCCATCATCAAACGATGTATGATTTTCATCAAATTAATCTTTCATTTCTCTACTCTTATTTCATTTCAATTTACTTTTTAATTTTCTTCTCTATTCTTATTTCAATTTACTTCTTAATCTTCTCTTCTTTTGAAACTCACAAACTACTTCTCCTACATTTTTTATTTTGATTAGACACATGTAATCTCTTCCTTCATCAAACGATGTATGATTTTATAGTCATTTCACTTTTTTATTACTTCATCATTCATGAATATGACTTTCTTCTATATTATTTGGAAGTTTCAAATTGTATAATTTTCATATTATGCATATTCAATATCATATTATGTATAATTAGTTATGATAATTAATTGATTTGATTTATATTTTGATTAAATTATTTATGATTCGCTAATTTTAGCAATGCTCATTATGGATATAAATTTGCATAACCGTAAATAATAAATTTGCAAAAACTTAATAATGATGCTACAAATATATGGTCGAAACTGACTTCCTCTTTTCAATTAGTCATATAATAAGTTATGATATTACAATTAATAAGGAAATACGTTGATATTCTAACTCTCTTAAAAAATAACTCACAAAGAATTTATTTCAAAATAATAATTTTAATACTAATTATTAAAAAAGATCTTAAAACTTTTGCAATTAATATTAACATATTAAATTTCATATTATGTATAATTGATTATGATAATTAATTGATTTGATTTATATTTTGATTAAATTATTTATGATTCGCCAATTTTAAGCAATGCTCATTATGGATATAAATTTGCATAACCGTAAATAATAAATTTGCAAAAACTTAATAATGATGCTACAAATATATGATAAACTGTCTTCCTCTTTTCAATTAGTCATATAATGAGTTATGATATTACAATTAATAAGGAAATACGTTGATATTCTAACTTCCTTAAAAAATACTGACAATGAATTTATTTCAAAATAAATATTTTAATACTAATTATTAAAAAAGAACTTAAAACGTTTGCAATTAATATTAACATATTAAATTTCATATTATGTATAATTGATTATGATAATTAATTGATTTGATTTATATTTTGATTAAATTATTTATGATTTGCTAATTTTAAGCAATGCTCATTATGGATATAAATTTGCATAACTGTAAATAATAAATTTGTGAAAACTTAATAATGAAGCTACAAATATATGGTCAAAACTGTCTTCCTCTTTTCAATTAGTCTTATAATGAGTTATGATATTACAATTAATAAGGAAATATGTTGATATTCTAACTCCCTTAAAAAATAACTGACAATGAATTTATTTCAAAATAATGATTTTAATCTTATTAAAACTGAAATAGTATTAATTCAATCTTACTAAAACGTTCTCAATTAATATTATCTAATCATTTTTTAAATTTTAAAACGTTAAATAGGCCTTGTCGTAATTGCACATTTAGATAATAGATCTTAAAACGTTCTCAATTAATATCATTTAATCATTTTTTAAAACATAAGTAGGAGAAATCTATTTTTACTATTAATAGAATGAGTTATGATATTACAATTAATAATTAAATTTGTGGATATTACTTTAAAATAATCATTTTTAATACTAATTATTTAAAAAGATCTTAAAACATTTTCAATTAATATTATTTAATTATTTTTAAAACTCGTATAGTAGGAATTCAATCTTATTAAAATATTCTCAATTAATATCATCTAATCATTTTTGAATTTTAAAACACTAAATAGGATATGTAATAATTGCACATTTAATAATAGACAAAGAATTTATTTCAAAATAATCATTTTAATACTAATTATTTAAATATATTTTAAAACATTCTCAAATAATATTTTTAATTATTTTCATAACTTAAATAGTAGGAATTCAATCTTATTAAAACATTCTCAGTAAATATCATCTAATCATTTTTTAAATTTTAAAATGTTACATGGAATAGTAGGAATTATGCATTTAAATGGTAGATGTTAAAACTTTCTTAATGAATAGCATTTAATCATTTTTAAGACTTAAATAGTAGGAATCAATTATTATTATTAATAGAATGAGCTATGATATTACAATTAATAAAGAATTTTTTTGGTATTCTATTTCACTTAAAAAATAATAGTTTAATGATAAATATTTAAATAGATATTAAAGTTTTCTCAATTAATATTAATTAATTATTTTTAAAACTTAAATAGTAGGAATTCAATCTTATTTAAATATTCTCAATTAATATCATCTATTTTTTTTTAATTTTAAAATGCTAAATATAACGCATTTAATTAGTTGATCTTAAAACATTCTCAAATAATATCATTTTTTAAAACTTAAGTAGTAGGAATTCATTGTTATTATTAATAGA
>NW_017727906.1:56501-65397 GCF_001865875.1 Lupinus angustifolius
ATGGCTTAAAAATAATATATTTGATTTGATTTGATTATGATAATAAATGGATTTATTTTATATTTATTTCTTGATTTATTTTCGATTACTTAATTTCACGTCATACTCATTATGGATATAAATTGGAGACAATGCTCATCATGTATATATTTTTTGATAATGAATTGTGTTTAATTTATTTCAAAACATGTTGAAAAGTTCACTAAAATATAACATAATAGAGGTTGACACTGTTTTTTAAACTTATATATTTTTATTTTCTCATTTGGGTGTGTTTCAAAATGTTATCTTTTATTTTGTCTGAGAAATATAATTAATGTCTTTCATTGAAGTTCAGTACTTTTATTGATAAAAATGTAATCCTTTTATAAAATTTGACTTGTATTAGTAATATGGGTGAAACATGTGATCTTAATAATGCGAATGTACAGGTAACATGTGTGTTTTACCTATACAAATGTGCGATTAATATATGTATTCTTAGCAATGTGAATGTGCGAGTAACATATGTGTTTGAACCATTAAAATGCATGAGTCACATGTTTGTTCTTAACAATATGAATACACAGATAACATGTATGTTCTTAATCATGTGAATGCACATATAATATGTACATTCTAACCATGCGGCAAAAATTACGACCCGTGCAAATGCACGGGTAACTTGCTAGTTATATAACAAAAAAAACTCTTGTCATGTAGCAAGAGACACATGTCAATACCTTACGCAAAAAGGACACATGTTAATACTTTATGCAAAGTTTTCTCTCTAAAAGTTTCTCACCTCTTAGTGTACAACCTCACACATAAGATGAAAAACTCTATTTGCTATTTGTTTCAATTTAACATAATCAGCCATAATTTTTCATATTTGTTTTCTATTCTTTCATATTTTTCTCTCACGTTTCATTCTACAACATAGAATTCTCTCTCTCTCACTCCCTTGTTTCATATTTTGGTTCGTATTCCTTTTCCATTTCATTTCAAAAGATTCTTTTGGTAGTGACTAAAGATATATGTTATCAAGCATATAATTCTCTCTCTATTTATCACTCCAACATTTCATCACTTTTCTTATCTTCCACTAATTTTTCTTATCTACTATATAACAAAAAAACTATTGTCACGTCAGTAAGACACATATGTCAATACCTTATGCAAAATTTTCTCTCTCAAAGTTTCATACCTCTTAGTGTGAAACCTCACACATAAGATGAAAAACTCTATTTTCTATTTGTTTCAATTTAACATAATAATCCATTATTTTCCACATTTTTTTTCTATTTTGTCATATTTTTTTTTCTATTTTGTCATATTTTTCTCTCACATTTCATTCCAAAGTATAGAATTCTCTCTTTCTTTTTCACTCACTCATTTCATTACTTTTCTTATCTTCCACAATTTTTTTCTCTTCTTTGTTCGTATTCTTCTTCCATTTCATTTCAAAAGATTCTTTTGGTAGGACCAAAGATGTATGTCATCAAGCATAAAATTCTCTCTCTATTTATCACTCCTTCATTTTATCACTTTTCTTATCTTCCACCAAATTTTCTTATATATACTATATAACAAAAAAACTCTTGACACATTAGCAAGAGACACATGTCAATACCTTATGCAAAAGAGACACATGTCAATACCTTATGCAAAATTATCTCTCTAAAAGTTTCCTACCTCTAGGTGTGCAACCTCACACATAAGATGAAAAACTATATTTGCTATTTGTTTCAGTTTAACATAATAACCCATTATTTTTCACATTTGTTTTCTACTGTTTCATATTTCTCTCTCACATTTCATTCTAAAGCATAAAATTCTATCTCTCTTTTTCACTCCATCATTTCATCATTTTTCTTATCTTCCACCAATTTATTTCTTTTCTTGGTTCGTATTCTTCTTCCATTTCAACCAAAGATGTATGTTATCAAGCGTTGAATTCTCTCTCTCTCTCTCTATTTATCACTCCCTCATTTCATCACTTTTCTTATCTTCCACCAATTTTTCTCTTCTTGGTTCGTAGTCTTCTTCCATTTCATTTCAAAAGATTCTTTTGTTAGTGACCAAAGATATATGTTACCATTTGAAAGTATTTTTTTTGTTGCTAGAATGTTTTATAGTTAACTTTACAGTGGTTCTATGAATGTTTATAGTTAATTTTCTCTAATGACATGGACGATGATGAGAGTTGTATTCGATATGTCTCTTATTGTTGGTTTACCCTTGAAACATTATTGTAGGTTAGTTTTCTTTATATTTGTACATATATAATTTTGTTCGTAGAATTTTCTACTCAAAATATTCATTATTTTAACAAATAATATATGGATTGTGTTGAAACCAGGTTGTAATATAAGTGTTGAAAATGGCGCCGACAACGATAGATGATACAAAGGAAGAGAAAAGTTAATAGTCCGTGACAATTTGGTATTTTGATCATTTTCCTTTCAATTTGTAAACAAATAATTGTTTAAAAGTAAGCACTAGACAATGTATTATATGTTCTCCTACCTAAACTATAGCAATAAATTGTATGTGTCTTTATAGTCATTTTGATATTATTTTAGAAAATGATTTTTACCTTACAAAATCATCCACTAACTTTAAATTTAAACTTTACATTTTGTAATAATATCATATTTATTGTGTTTAATGTCGTTTTGTGATGTATAATAATTTGTATATTGATGTAAGAGTATATTTTTTTATTGCACTGTTTAGGTTTTTATTCTATTGTATTTAAGACTTTCAATTTGATCGACTAGAAAATTCATTCAAGACTACAAGTGTAATAAAATCAAATCTTCTAAGATGGAAAATTATGTAATTTAAGGTATGTTATTATTTAAGGATAGAGATTTTATGCAGTGTGCAAAATTGCTTAATTAATATTTTCACTACGTTATAAAACATTTATTTGTCAGTTATGGTATTTTAAAATCTATTTAATATAAAATCGGTAAAACACTTAAAAACTTAACTTCTTTTATACTCATAGTTACTAGACATCCATTATATTACGAAACATAAATGTGTAGTCGTTACAATATATAATATTAAAGTACAGCCATTATATTACGTTATATAATATTATAGTGCAATCATCATAATATTTGAATTGTAATAGTGTAATAATATATTTTTATAAAATTTGAATTGTAATGGTAGAATATGTAACCAACAAAATTTATAAATTTTAATATATATGTTTGTTGGTCATTTTTGTTATTTTAAAATTTATTTAATATAAAATCAATAAAATGCTTAGCAAGTTAACTACTTCCATATCCACAGTTACAATTCATCCATTACATTAAAAAAATATAAATGTGTAGTCGTCACGATATATAATATTAAAACACAATCATTATATTACGTTATTATATAATATTAAAGTGCAATCATTATAAATGAGAATTGTAACAGTGTAATAATATATTTTCACAAAATTCGAATTGTAAAAAACGAATTCTAACTGTAGAATTGTAACCAACAAACTTTATAAATTTTAATATATATGTTTGTGATTTTAAATTTTCCAATATTAGTTCTGAAAGTGACCAGCTATATTTTAACTAATAAATGATTTGATATTTTAATCTTAACATTGAATAACAATCTTCGGAAAATGACTAATTCAAATATTAGTACAATTCCAATCAAAGTTATTACTAATTCATTAATTTTGGACAATGTTCATTATAAATATAAATTTATAATCATTTATTGTTTAATTATATAATAGGTAATAATAAATATTTATAAATCATAACAAATATGTATTCTTTAATTTTAGACAATACTCATTATCGATATATTTTGTTTAGAATTTAGATTTGATTCTAATATTGCAATGTCACTTTTGCAGTATTCAAATAGTAACAATAAGAAATATAATAGAAAAATAATTTGATTCTAATATAAGAAATGTCACTATTGAGAGTAGTAATAATAATAGTTTTCGAATTTTATTTGTTTGCAGTTATTTTAGAGTCAAATAATAATAATGTCCTTTTGAAATTAATCTTATTTTATAGTCAAATAATAATGAGTTATAAATTTATTGATAATTTTTTAATTAATATGATAATGATGTGTTTCTCAATACTTTATAAAGTCTTATGCCCTCCATCTTCAAACGGAATAATATAAAGTATAACGAGATCTTTTTCTATCTTTATCCTGTAGATAAAATCAACCACAAAAAATAGAATAGTAACCTTAAGAAAATGACTAATCCAAATATTAATACCATTTCAATCAAGGTTATTTTTTATTCCTTAATTTTAGACAAGCTCATTATAGATGAGTTTATAATCATTTGTTGTTTAATTCTAAAATAACTAATAAGAAATATGTATAACTCATAACATATATCTATTCTAAATAATAGAAATAGAACTCAATAATAACATAGATGGAGAAACTAAATTTAAATAATGAAAGTATTAAGTCAAATATGTATACTATAAAAGTTATAGTTTATTAGAAAAATAATATAAACATAATAATAACTTTCACATGTAAATATTTATTTATTAACATTATTGATATTAAAATTAATTTTAAATATTCATATTTATGATTTTATAAATTCATAATATTAAAAATATTAAATTGTATAAAACATAATGAGCCACAATCTAAAATAAAGATACTAATAATATTATTTTTATTAAAGTTAGTGAATACCATAATTGTGATAAAGATAATAATAATGTATCCATTGAGGATAATATTCTTCCGAATAAAGAAATGAAACTTCAATTTTTGAAGGTAATTTTTTTGTGATAAAGTCTTTACAAAAATCATACTGTATCATTGACCCTTATAGGAAAAAACAATATGTTTTTGCTTATAAGAAGGTCATATCTTTGATTTGATTTAATTGTGATAATGAAATTGATTCTTCTAAATTTATTATATTATAAACAATCGTAAGATATACAAAGTTGTATGCATTGTAACACATATTTGATTTATATTTTATTTGAATTATTTCTGATTCCTTAATTTAGGCAATGCTCATTATATATATATTTAGAGTTTAGATGTGATTCTAATATTGAAATGTTATTTTTTAAAATCTATTAACTATTTAAGAGAAGATGTCCTCCCACATCATTATTGGATACGTGTCACGCTCTCCTTGCATGTCTTGGTTACCCAAATAATCTTGGGTCCATTGATGTTAATTGCTTGAGGATCTCGTCCCTTAGTGATTCACATATAATTTCCATCTAGAACGTCATGCATTCTAATCTTACATGTACTCAAAGTATGACAATGCAATCCACAATAAAAGCTAGTAGGGGATTTAAGATATGACATTTTCAAAACATCTACCCGTTTCTTGTGAACTGTATTCTTTTCATGCATATATCCAAACCGGATCTAATCCCAATATTTTTACATGTAGTAAGTAAGTTGTTTAATTTGTGACTACTAGTTGTGAATTTAGCAACTATGTCCTTTAAGATATTGTTTTCTTTTTCCAAGAAGGTGCAATTTTCACAAGTAGATATCACTTTTAACTTAGTAGTACAATTACATGAAGAGTTAACATATTTAGTATCTAAGGTTTCATTTTGAAGCTCATCAATAAAACTTTGCAATTCACAAATTTTATTTCCATGTTCTAAAATCAACCTTTTTCTATCCGCATACGTTTTAGCTAACTTTTTTAGTTCTTCATGCATTTCAACATAAGCATCATAAAGTATATCATACGTGGGAAAAGTATCAGAATTTGAACTAGAATCGGAAGAGTTTACCTCACTAGACTGATCTTGCTCACTTACTTTGTAAGAATTTAGCTTTGAGCCATTAGACAAAGCTTGTTTGATTCTTCATCTTTCGAGATGGTTGTTGAGATTTGATGAGTGTGAAATTATACTATATTTGCATTGCATTTAACTTTCATTTTAGGACATAATTAAGACTTTAGGATTGTTTTTAACTTCTCTTTCTCTTTGTTCGGGTTGAGCGGATGTTTTTGGCTATGTTGTGCAGTTTGGATGGATTAAAGCCAAAAAAGAGTAGAGATTGGGTGCAAGAAGATGGAATTCAATGTTGAGGCATGCAAAGACCAATTGAAGGGCCAAAAGAAGTCACAGATGTTATATTATATTCGTACTTTTTATATTTGTTTTATTGGGACATGGTTTCATCATTTATGTCGGAATCGGACTCATCATCATAAATTTTCTCTTTTTGCCTTCTTGAATGTAATTTTGTTACTTTGAAAGAGATTCCTTTGATGTTCTCATTCGTTTTCTCATTGAGTGTCAAACGTCTTAACTCTATCTCGTGTTCTTGAAGTTTGCCAAATAGTGTAGTGAGTGTCATTTGGTCCAAGTCCTTTGACTCCATGATGGCTGTCACCTTGGGTTTTCATTTCTTGTCAAGACATCTGAACACTTTATTCGTTAGTTCATGTTTGGAAAATGATTTATCTAATGCAATGAGATGGTTAATAATGTGAGTAAATTGCTTTTGCATATGAGAAATAGACTCATGTGGAAAAATGCGAATTAACTCATACTCATGTATCAAAGTATTTAATCTAGACTACTTGACCTCACTAGTGCCTTCGTGGATTACTTCTATAGTGTCCCATATATCTTTGGCACTATTGCTGAGAAATCCTAAAGAAATCATCGTATGAAAGTGCAGAGGTAATAATATTTTTTCTTTCAAATCAAGCTACACTTTTATCTTTTCCTCGTTGGTGAAGAGACGTTTTGGTTTCTCCTTCCACCATGTATAGTGGAACGAAAGGTCCATATTCTATGACATCCCAAATATTCGTATCAATGGCCTCAATAAAGATCCTCATTCGGATTTTCTAGTAGGCGTACCCCTGCCACTGAAAACCGGAGGGCAGTTGATGGATGCGTCATCGCCGCCAAAAGGGTTAGAAGAGCCCATGGCAAAAGTGCCTAGGATTAACAATCTAAGCGGTTAAGCTAGCACGATCATACTAGCTCTGATACCACTTGTTGGGTCCCACAGAGCTCTATAACTCATCTAGAGGGGGGTGAATAGGTGATATGGTACAAAATTACCGTTGATCGATTAACAAACAGAGTTTACAAATTTCCTTACTATTTTAATCGGTTAACAGCAGAAATAATCGATTAACTCGTTATGCAAAGAATCGATTAACTAAAGAACCTAATCGATTATTCACTTCTTAATCTTTGAAAAACAATTTTCTTTCATCTCCAAGATTACCAAGATTCAACTAAACTTATATGCACTCTTATACATGATTGCGAACAGTAAATGCACATGATAGATATGCAAGTAACTCAGAATAATATTCATGTCAAGTTAGGTAAATCAAGTAATACAGAAATGTAAAGAGTTAAGGGCTAAGAAGAATGAGACACGACTTTTATCTTTGTTCGTTTCTGGGTCCACTTGCAAACTATATCCAGACATCCCTTTTTGATCTTGGTAGATTTTCTTCACTATGGAAATTAATTATTCATACAATCATACTTCCAATACAAGCAACAAGAACTCCCTTCTCGGATCTGTTGAGCCCTAACTCGGTTTGACCACTCCACTCGCCCACTCGGATGCTAACACCTTTCACGATTCTGGCCCAGTCGCTTTCTCGCTCTATCCAAGACTTCCTGTCCTCGTGAAGCGAACTCCCTAACTGATGACAACCTCTTAGGGCTGCCTTTGTTTTAGGTTCATCTTAAGCTTGAAAGTTTGGAGCTTTTTAATTCAAATTCAGTTTTATTGTGAGTGGTGATTTTTGGGTAAATTTTAGGTTGATTTGTTTATGGTATTTGAAAAGAAATGGCTAGGACACCCACAGTTTCAATTCTGTTTAGGGAAGTGGAAAAGGAATGAAGGGTGGAAGGCGCCACAAGCTAGATTACTTGATAAGCCTATGATATTCACCACAAGGAAGGATCATTGATAAGAATGGAGACGCCACACTAAGAGGGTGATGAGTCTTAGAACAACACAAGAATTAGGGTTCTTGAAAATTTCAGAATGTTGGCCACGACCAAGGTAGGGTCTAGGAGAAAAATTCTCAACTAAAAACTCAATTTTTAATCCAAAATAAAACTTAATTCGTTAATGAAAATAACTTCAGTACATATAGAGTGTGGCTGGCCAAAAAGGGCTCCACATAAAATGCCAAAAAAATAAATATTTGAAAATTAAAAATAAAAGACTAAGTTCTAAACAATAAAATCCATGCTTTGATCTTCTTTGGCTGAATTCTTGTTGCCTGATTGTCCAATGTAAACTTGATTTATGTTTCTAAGAAATAAAGTGTCCCAACAAAGATAAACTTTCAAAAACAACGTATCCATGGATTTGGACATAGTAATAATAAATATAGGATACATAACCATCAACCCACATGTACATATTGTAAAACCATGGGCATACACAAAATACTTGCATAATTAGAAAATATGATGTACCCATAGGTCATTATAGATGAGTTGAGAAAGTTACTAACCATGTAGGACCCAAAGAATATTGGGTATCTAATAAAACTTAACTTGTTTTGAAGGATAATTTGAGAGCCGCCTGCAACTTATGGTACATGGACATCGGCTGCTCAAAGCACACGACGAGCGATAGAAATAAGTTCTCTGTCCTTACTCCAAGGGACAAAGGCTATGTCACATATGGTGATAACAACAAAGGAAAAATACTTGGAGTTTGTAGAATTGGCAAGCCACCCTCAATAATTATAGAAGGTGTATTGTATGTTGAAGGACTCAATCACAACCTACTAAGCATAAGTCAATTATGTGACAGAGGCTTTCATGTGGCATTCTACATGGATAATTGCATCATCGAATCTAAGAATTCTTAAAACTCTAAACTCATTGGTAAAAGGATAAATAATATATATATA
>NW_017727906.1:65497-66806 GCF_001865875.1 Lupinus angustifolius
CATCCTCGTCCGCATCCTCCTCGTCATCCTATCCTCATTCTCCTCCTCCTCCTATCCTCATCCTGATCCTCATTCTCATCCTATTCTCTTCCTCAGCCTCATCCTCATCCTAATCCTCTTCCTCATCCTCATCCTCTTCCTCATCCTCATCCTCATCATCGTCCTCATCCTCTTGGTGATCCTTCTCATATCCTCATCCTCATTCTCATCCTCATCCTATCCTCATCTTTGTCCTCATCCTCATCCTCCTCCGATCCTCATCCTCATCCTCCTCCTATCCGTATCCTCATCCTCATCCTCATCCAATCCTCATCCTATCCTCTTTCTCATCCTCATCCCTATCCTATCCTCATCCTCATCCTCCTCCTATCCTCATCCTCGTCCTCATCCTATCCTCATCCTCATTCTCGTCCTCATCCTAACCTCCTCCTCCTCCTCATCCTATACTCATCCTCATTCTCGTCCTCATCCTATCCTCATCCTCATCCTCTTCCTCTTCCTCATCCTATCCTTATCCTCATCCTCATCCTCTTCCACATTCTCATCCTCATCCTATCCTCATCCTCATCCTCATTCTCATCCTCATTCTCGTCCAAATCTTGTCTTCATCCTCATCCTCATCCTCGTCCTCATCCTATCCTCATCCAAATTCTCGTCCTCATCCTATCCTCATTCTCAATCTCGTCCTCATCCTATCCACTTCCTCATCCTCATCCTCTTCCTCATCTTCATCGTCATCCTCATCCTCATCCTGGTTCTCATCCTCATCCTCTCTTCATCCTCGTCCTCAACCTATCCTCGTCCTCATCCTCCTCCTCCTCATCCTATCCTCATTCTCCTCCTCCTCCTATCCTCATCATCGTCCCTATCCTCTTGGTCATCCCTCATCCAATCCTCATCCTCATCCTCTTCCACATTCTCATCATCGTCCTCATCCTCATTATAATCCTCTTCCACATCCACATCCTCATCCTCATCCTCATCCTCATTCTCATCCTCCTCCTATCCTCATCATCGTCCTCATCCTCTTGGTCATCCTCATCCCTCATCCTATCCTCATCCCCATCCTCATCCTCATCCTCTTCCACATTCTCATCATCATCCTATTCTCATCCTCATCGTCGTCCTCATCCTCCTCCTATCCTCATCCTCATCCTCTCCCTATCCTTTTCCTCGTTCTCATCCTCATCCCCATCCTCTTGTTCATCTTCATCCTCATCCTATACTCATCCTATCCTCATCCTCATCCTCATCCTCATCCTCATCCTCATCCTCATCCTCATCCTCATCCTCATCCTAACCTCATCCT
>NW_017727906.1:67478-68522 GCF_001865875.1 Lupinus angustifolius
ATCCTCATCCTCATCCTCCTCCTATCCTCATTCTCATCCTCATCCTCATCCTATCCTCATCCTCATCCTCATCCTCTTCCTCATCCACATCCTCATCCTATCCTGATCCTCGTCCTCATCCTCATCCTCATCGTATCCTATCATCATCCTCGTCCTCATCCGCATCCTATCCTCATCCTCATTCTCGTCCTCATCCTATCCTCATCCTCAGCCTATCCTCATCCTCATCCTCATCCTGATCCTATCCTCATCCACATCCTCATCCTATCCTCTTCATCATCCTCAACCTCATCGTATCCTCATCCTCATTCTCGTCCTCGTCCTCATTCTCGTCCTTATCCTCTCCTCATCATCATCCACATCCTCATCCTATCCTCATCCTCATTCTCGTCCTCATCGTATCCTCTTCCTCACCCTCATCCTCCTCGTAATCATATCCTCATCCTCATCCTCATCCTATGCTCATATCCTCCTCCTCATCCTATCCTTATCCTCATCCTCATCCTCTTCCACATTATCATCCACATCCTATCCTCATCCTCATTCTCGTCCGCATCCTATCCTCATCCTCATCCTATCCTCATCCTCATCCTATCCTCATCCGCATCCTCATCCTATCCTCTTCGTCATCCTCATCCTCATCCTATGCTCATCCTAGTTCTCGTCCTCATCCTATCGTCATCCTCATCCACATCCTCATCCTATCCTCATATCCTCCTCCTCATCCTATCCTTATTCTCATCCTCATCCTCTTCCACATTCTCATCCTCATCCTATCGTCATACTCATCCTCATCCTATCCTCATCCTCATCCTCATCCTCATCCTCATCCTCATCCATATCCTCATCCTATCATGATCCTCGTCGTCATCCTCGTCCTCATCCTATCCTATCATCATCCTCGTCCTCGTCCTCATTCTCGTCCTTATCCTCTCCTCATCCTCATCCACATCCTCATCCTCATCCACATCCTCATCCTATGCTCATATCCTCCTCCTCATCCTATCCTTATCCTCATCCTCATCCTCTTCCACATTCTCATCC
>NW_017727906.1:68622-70365 GCF_001865875.1 Lupinus angustifolius
TCCTCGTCCTCATCCACATCCTATCCTCATCCTCATTCTCGTGGTCATCCTATCTTCATCATTATCCTCATCCTATTCCTACCCACATCCTCATGCTCGTCCTCATCTTCATCCTCATCCTCAACCTCTTGCTCATCCTCATCCTATACTCATCCTTATCCTCATTCTCGTCCTCATCCTATCTCTTCTTCTTCCTCATCCTCATTCTCTTCCTCATCCTCGTCCTCGTCCTCATCCTCATCTTCTTCTGCCTTCGTATCCTCATCCTATCCTATCCTCATCCTCATCCGGATCCTATCCTCATCCTCATCCTATCCTCATCCTCATCCACATCCTCAACCTATCCTATCCTCATCTTCGTCCTCATCCACCTCCTATCCTCATCCTCATTCTCGTCCTCATACTATCCTCATCTTCTTCCTCATCCTCATCCTATCCTCATCGACATCATCATCGTCGTTCTCATCCACATCCTATCCTCATCCTCATTCTCGTCCTCATCCTGTCCTCATCCTCATCCTCATCCTTATCCTAACCTCATCCTCATCCTCATCCTAATCCTCCTCCTTATCCTCATCCTCATCCTCAGCCTATCCTCATCCTCATCCCACCCTCATCCTCATCCACATCCTATCCTTATCCTCATTCTCGTCCTCATCCTATCCTCATCCTCATCCGGATCCTATCCTCAACCTCATCTTCATCCTCATCCTCTTGCTCATCCTCATCATCATCCTCATCTTATCCTATCCTAATCCTCATCCTCGTCCTCATCCACATCCTATCCTCATCCTCGTCCTCATCCACATTCTATCCTCATCCTCATGCTTGTCCTCATCCTATCCTCATCCTCATCCTATCCTATCCTTATCCACATCATCATCCTCTTCCACATCCTCATCCTCGTCATCATCCTATCCTCATCCTCATTCTCGTCCTCATCCAATCCTCATCTTCATCCTATCCTCATCCACATCTTATCCTCATCCTCATCCCCATCCTATCCTCATCCTATTCTCCTCGTCCTCATCCTCATCCTCATCCTCATCCTCTTCCACATTTTCATCCTCATCCCAATTCTCGTCCTATCCTTATCCTCATCCTATCCTATCCTCATCCTCATCCTATCCTCATCCTCGTCCTAATCCTCATCCTATCCTATCCTGATCCTCGTCCTCATCCTATCCTCATCTTCATTCTCGTCCTCATCCTAGCCTCATCCTCATCCTCATCCTCTTCCTCTTCCTCATCCTCATCCTCATCCTATCCTCATTCTCATTCTCGTCCTCATCCTGTCCTCTTCCTCATCCTAATCCTCATCCTCCTCCTCCTCATCTTATCCTCCTCCTCCTCCGCCTCCTCATCCTATCCTCATCCTCATCCTCACCCTCATCCTCTTCCACATTCTCATCCTCATCCTATCCTGATCCTCATCCTATCCTCACCCTAATCCTCATCCTTATCCTCTTCCTCATCCACTTCATCATCCTCGTCCTCATCCTCATTCTATCCTATCCTATCCTCATCCTCGTCCTCATCCTATCCTCATCATCAGTCTCGTCCTCATCCTAGCCTTATCCTCATCCTCATCCTCTTCCTCATCCTCATCCTCATCCTATCTTCAACCTCATCCTCATCTTCATCCTATCCGCATCCTTATCCTCATCCTCATCCTATCCTCATCCACATCCTCATCCTATCCTCTTCGTCATCCTCATCCTCATCCTATCCTCATCCTCATTC
>NW_017727906.1:70465-71682 GCF_001865875.1 Lupinus angustifolius
CTCATCCGCGTCCTCATCCACATCCTCATCCCATCCTCATCCTCATTCTCGTCCTCATCCCATACTCATCCTAATCGACATGCTATCCTCATCCTCATCTTCATCCACATCCGATCCTCATCCTCACTCTCATCCTCAACCTCATCCCCATCCTATTCTCATCCTATTCTCCTCGTCTTAATCCTTATCCTCATCGTCGTCCTCATCCTATCCTCATCCTCTTCCCCATTCTCATCCTCATCCTCATCCTATCCTCAACTTCATCCTATCCGCATCCTCATCCCCAACCTATCCTCATCCTCATCCTCAGCCTCATCCTCTACCTCATCCTCATCCTCATCCTCATCATTTCCTCATCTTATCCTCATCCCCATCATCATCCTCCTCCACATCCTCATCCTCTTCTTCATCCTCATCCTCCTCCTCATCCTATCCTTATCCTCATCCTCATCCTCATCCTCATCCTCTTCCATATTCTCATCCTCATTCTTATCCTCATCCTCATCCTCTTCCACAATCTCATCCTCATCCTCGCCCACATTCTCATCCTCGTCCTGTCCTTATCCTGATTTTCTTGCTCGTCCTCATCCTCATCGTCATCCTATCCTCATTCTGATTCTCCTCCTCATCCTATCCTCTTTCTCATCCCATCCTCATGCACATGCTATCCTCATCCTCATTCTCGTCCTCATCCTATCATCATCCTCATCTACATCCTATCCTTATCCTCATCCTCTTGCTCATCCTCATCCACATCCTATCCTCATCCTCATCCTCATCCTCCTCCTCATCCTAACCTCATCTGCATCCTCCTCTTCATCCTATCTTCCTCCCCATCCTCATCCTCATCCTCATCCTCCTCCTCATCCTAACCTCATCTGCATCCTCCTCTTCATCCTATCTTCCTCCCCATCCTCATCCTCATCCTCATCCTCCTCCTCATCCTAACCTCATCTGCATCCTCCTCTTCATCCTATCTTCCTCCCCATCCTCATCCTCATCCTCATCCTCCTCCTCATCATATCTTCATCCTAATCCTCTTCCACATTCTCATTCTCATCCTCATCTTATCCTCATCCTCATCCTCATCCTCATCCTATCCTCTTCCTCAACCTCATCCTCATCCTATCCACATCCTCATCCTCATCGTCTTCCTCATCCTATCCTCATCCTCATCCTCTTCCTCGTCATCCTATCCTCATCCTCATCCTCATCCT
>NW_017727906.1:71782-72440 GCF_001865875.1 Lupinus angustifolius
TTCTCGTCCTCATCCTATCCTCATCCTCATCCTCATCCTATCCTCATCCTCATCCTTCTTCTCGTCCTCATCCTATCGTCATCCTCATCCTCTTCCTCTTCCTTATCCTCATCCTCCTCCTCTTCCTATCCTTATCCTCATCCAAATCCTCATCCTCCTCCACATTCTCATCCTATCCTCATCCTCGTCCTGTCCTCCCCCTCATCCTCATTCTCATTCTCGTCCTCATCCTCATTGTATCCTCATTCTCATTGTCATTCTCGTCCTCATCTTATCCTCATCATCATCCTCATCCCGTCCTCATTCTCATTCACATTCTCGTCCTCATCCTCATCCTCATCCTCCTCCTAATGCTATCCTCATCCTCATCCTCTTCCTCATCCTATCCTCATCCTCTTCCTCATTGTTTCCTCTTCCTCATCCTCATCCTCCTGCTAATCCTATCCTCATCCTCATCCTCCTCTTCATCCTATCCTCATCCTCATCCTCTGCCACATTCTAATCCTCATTCTCGTCCTCATCCTATCCTCATCCTCATTCTGGTACTCATCCTATCCTCATCCTCATCCTCATCCACTTCCTCATCCTCACACTATCCTAATCCTCGTCCTCATCCTATCCTCATCCTCATTCTCGTCCTCATCCTATCCTCATCCTC
>NW_017727906.1:72540-73049 GCF_001865875.1 Lupinus angustifolius
TCCTCATCCTCATCCTATCCTCATCCTCATTCTCGTCCTCATCGTTATCCTTATCCTCATCCTCATCCTCTACCTCATCCTATCCTCATCCTATCATATCCTCATCCTCATCCAGTACGTCATCGTCATCCAATCCTCATCCTCGTCCTCATCCCATCCTCTTCCTCATTCTCGTCCTCATCCTATCCTCATCCTCATCCTCTTCCTCATCCTCATCCTATCCTCATCCTCATCCTCATTCTCGTCCTCATCCAATCGTTATCCTCATCCTCTTCCTTTTCCTTATCCTCATCCTCCTCCTCTTCCTATCCTTATCCTCATCCTCATCCTCATCCTCTTCCACATTCTCATCCTCATCCTCATCGTATCCTCATTCTTATTCTCGTCCTCATCCTAGCTTCTTCCTCATCCTCATCCTCATCCTCCTCCTCATACTCATCTTCATCCTCCTCCTCATCCTATCCTTATCCTCATCCTCAGCCTCATCCTCATCCTCATCCTCATACTCA
>NW_017727906.1:73149-73393 GCF_001865875.1 Lupinus angustifolius
TCATCCTATCCTCTTCCTCATCCTCATCCTCATCCTCCTCCTAATGCTATCCTCATCCTATCCTCATCCTCTTCCTTATTGTATCCTCTTCCTCATCCTCATCCTCATCCTCCTCCTAATCCTATTCTCATCCTCATCCTTCCTCATCCTTCCTTATCCTCATTCTCGTCCACATCCTATCCTCATCCTCCTCCTCATCCTATCCTCATCCTCTTCCTCATTGTATCCTGTTCCTCATCCTCAT
>NW_017727906.1:73493-74320 GCF_001865875.1 Lupinus angustifolius
ATCTTATCCACATCCTCATTCTCGTGCTAATCCTATCCTCATCCTCATCCTCCTCCTCATCCTATCCTCATCCTCTTCCTCATTGTATCCTGTTCCTCATCCTCATCCTCCTGCTAATCCTATCCTCATCCTCATCCTCCTCCTAATCCTATTCTCATCCTCTTCCTCTACCACATTCTAATCCTCATTCTCGTCCTCATCCTATCCTCGTCCTCATTCTCGTACTGATCCTATCCCCATCCTCTTGCTCATCCTCATCCTCATCCTCATCCACTTCCTCATCCGCACACTATCCTCATCCTCATTCTCGTCCTCATCCTATCCTCATCCTCATTGTGGTCCACATCCTATCCTCATCCTCATCCTCATTCTCGTCCTCTTCCTCATCCTCATCCTATCCTCATCCTATCCTCATCCTCATCCTCATCCTCATTCTCATCCTCATCCTCATCCTCCTCCTCATCCTATGCTCATCCCCATCTTCCTCCTATCCTCATCCTCATTCTAATCCTCATCCTATCCTCATCCTCATTCTCGTCCACATCCTATCCTCATCCTCCTCCTTATCCTATCCTCATCCTCATTCTCGTTCTCACCATATCCTCATCCTCATCCTCCTCCTCATCCTCCTCTTCATCGTATCCTCATCCTCATTCTCGTCCGCATCCTATCCTCATTCTTATTCTCGTCCTCATCCTATCCTCATCCTCTTGCTCATCCTCATCCTCATCCTCATCCTATCCTACTCCTTATCCTCATCCACTTCCTCATCCTCATCCTATCCTCATCCTCATTCTCGTCCTCATCCTATCCTCATCCTCATCCTC
>NW_017727906.1:74420-78294 GCF_001865875.1 Lupinus angustifolius
ATCCACTTCCTCATCCTCACACTATCCTAATCCTCGTCCTCATCCTATCCTCATCCTCATTCTCGTCCTCATCCTATCCTCATCCTCATTCTATTCCTTATCCCCATCCTCCTCCTGATCCTATCCTTATCCTCATCCTCATCCTCATCCTCTTCCACATTCTCATCCTCATCCTCTTCCACATTCTCATCCTCATCCTATCCTCATCCTCATCCAATCCTCATCCTCCTCCTCATCCTATCCTACGCTCATCCTCGTCCTCATCCACATCCTATCCTCATCATCTTTCTCAACCTCATCATATCCTCATCCTCATCCACATCCTCATCCTAATCCTCATCCTCATCCTCGTCCTCGTCCTCATCCTCTTGCTCATCCTCATCCTCATCCTCGTCCTCGTCCTCATCCTCTTGCTCATCCTCATCCTCATCCTCGTCCTCGTCCTCATCCTCTTGCTCATCCTCATCCTCATCCTCGTCCTCGTCCTCATCCTCTTGCTCATCCTCATCCTCATCCTCGTCCTCGTCCTCATCCTCTTGCTCATCCTCATCCTCATCCTCGTCCTCGTCCTCATCCTCTTGCTCATCCTCATCCTCATCCTCGTCCTCGTCCTCATCCTCTTGCTCATCCTCATCCTCATCCTCGTCCTCGTCCTCATCCTCTTGCTCATCCTCATCCTCATCCTCGTCCTCGTCCTCATCCTCTTGCTCATCCTCATCCTCATCCTCGTCCTCGTCCTCATCCTCTTGCTCATCCTCATCCTCATCCTCGTCCTCGTCCTCATCCTCTTGCTCATCCTCATCCTCATCCTCGTCCTCGTCCTCATCCTCTTGCTCATCCTCATCCTCATCCTCGTCCTCGTCCTCATCCTCTTGCTCATCCTCATCCTCATCCTCGTCCTCGTCCTCATCCTCTTGCTCATCCTCATCCTCATCCTCGTCCTCGTCCTCATCCTCTTGCTCATCCTCATCCTCATCCTCGTCCTCGTCCTCATCCTCTTGCTCATCCTCATCCTCATCCTCGTCCTCGTCCTCATCCTCTTGCTCATCCTCATCCTCATCCTCGTCCTCGTCCTCATCCTCTTGCTCATCCTCATCCTCATCCTCGTCCTCGTCCTCATCCTCTTGCTCATCCTCATCCTCATCCTCGTCCTCGTCCTCATCCTCTTGCTCATCCTCATCCTCATCCTCGTCCTCGTCCTCATCCTCTTGCTCATCCTCATCCTCATCCTCGTCCTCGTCCTCATCCTCTTGCTCATCCTCATCCTCATCCTCGTCCTCGTCCTCATCCTCTTGCTCATCCTCATCCTCATCCTCGTCCTCGTCCTCATCCTCTTGCTCATCCTCATCCTCATCCTCGTCCTCGTCCTCATCCTCTTGCTCATCCTCATCCTCATCCTCGTCCTCGTCCTCATCCTCTTGCTCATCCTCATCCTCATCCTCGTCCTCGTCCTCATCCTCTTGCTCATCCTCATCCTCATCCTCGTCCTCGTCCTCATCCTCTTGCTCATCCTCATCCTCATCCTCGTCCTCGTCCTCATCCTCTTGCTCATCCTCATCCTCATCCTCGTCCTCGTCCTCATCCTCTTGCTCATCCTCATCCTCATCCTCGTCCTCGTCCTCATCCTCTTGCTCATCCTCATCCTCATCCTCGTCCTCGTCCTCATCCTCTTGCTCATCCTCATCCTCATCCTCGTCCTCGTCCTCATCCTCTTGCTCATCCTCATCCTCATCCTCGTCCTCGTCCTCATCCTCTTGCTCATCCTCATCCTCATCCTCGTCCTCGTCCTCATCCTCTTGCTCATCCTCATCCTCATCCTCGTCCTCGTCCTCATCCTCTTGCTCATCCTCATCCTCATCCTCGTCCTCGTCCTCATCCTCTTGCTCATCCTCATCCTCATCCTCGTCCTCGTCCTCATCCTCTTGCTCATCCTCATCCTCATCCTCGTCCTCGTCCTCATCCTCTTGCTCATCCTCATCCTCATCCTCGTCCTCGTCCTCATCCTCTTGCTCATCCTCATCCTCATCCTCGTCCTCGTCCTCATCCTCTTGCTCATCCTCATCCTCATCCTCGTCCTCGTCCTCATCCTCTTGCTCATCCTCATCCTCATCCTCGTCCTCGTCCTCATCCTCTTGCTCATCCTCATCCTCATCCTCGTCCTCGTCCTCATCCTCTTGCTCATCCTCATCCTCATCCTCGTCCTCGTCCTCATCCTCTTGCTCATCCTCATCCTCATCCTCGTCCTCGTCCTCATCCTCTTGCTCATCCTCATCCTCATCCTCGTCCTCGTCCTCATCCTCTTGCTCATCCTCATCCTCATCCTCGTCCTCGTCCTCATCCTCTTGCTCATCCTCATCCTCATCCTCGTCCTCGTCCTCATCCTCTTGCTCATCCTCATCCTCATCCTCGTCCTCGTCCTCATCCTCTTGCTCATCCTCATCCTCATCCTCGTCCTCGTCCTCATCCTCTTGCTCATCCTCATCCTCATCCTCGTCCTCGTCCTCATCCTCTTGCTCATCCTCATCCTCATCCTCGTCCTCGTCCTCATCCTCTTGCTCATCCTCATCCTCATCCTCGTCCTCGTCCTCATCCTCTTGCTCATCCTCATCCTCATCCTCGTCCTCGTCCTCATCCTCTTGCTCATCCTCATCCTCATCCTCGTCCTCGTCCTCATCCTCTTGCTCATCCTCATCCTCATCCTCGTCCTCGTCCTCATCCTCTTGCTCATCCTCATCCTCATCCTCGTCCTCGTCCTCATCCTCTTGCTCATCCTCATCCTCATCCTCGTCCTCGTCCTCATCCTCTTGCTCATCCTCATCCTCATCCTCGTCCTCGTCCTCATCCTCTTGCTCATCCTCATCCTCATCCTCGTCCTCGTCCTCATCCTCTTGCTCATCCTCATCCTCATCCTCGTCCTCGTCCTCATCCTCTTGCTCATCCTCATCCTCATCCTCGTCCTCGTCCTCATCCTCTTGCTCATCCTCATCCTCATCCTCGTCCTCGTCCTCATCCTCTTGCTCATCCTCATCCTCATCCTCGTCCTCGTCCTCATCCTCTTGCTCATCCTCATCCTCATCCTCGTCCTCGTCCTCATCCTCTTGCTCATCCTCATCCTCATCCTCGTCCTCGTCCTCATCCTCTTGCTCATCCTCATCCTCATCCTCGTCCTCGTCCTCATCCTCTTGCTCATCCTCATCCTCATCCTCGTCCTCGTCCTCATCCTCTTGCTCATCCTCATCCTCATCCTCGTCCTCGTCCTCATCCTCTTGCTCATCCTCATCCTCATCCTCGTCCTCGTCCTCATCCTCTTGCTCATCCTCATCCTCATCCTCGTCCTCGTCCTCATCCTCTTGCTCATCCTCATCCTCATCCTCGTCCTCGTCCTCATCCTCTTGCTCATCCTCATCCTCATCCTCGTCCTCGTCCTCATCCTCTTGCTCATCCTCATCCTCATCCTCGTCCTCGTCCTCATCCTCTTGCTCATCCTCATCCTCATCCTCGTCCTCGTCCTCATCCTCTTGCTCATCCTCATCCTCATCCTCGTCCTCGTCCTCATCCTCTTGCTCATCCTCATCCTCATCCTCGTCCTCGTCCTCATCCTCTTGCTCATCCTCATCCTCATCCTCGTCCTCGTCCTCATCCTCTTGCTCATCCTCATCCTCATTCGCGTCCTCATCCTATCCTCATCCTCTTCCTCATCCTTGTCGTCATCCTATCCTCATCTTCATCCTCTTCCACATTCTTACCCTCATCCTATCTTAATCCTTTTCCTATCCTCATCCTCGTCCTCATCCTTATCCTCTTCCAATCCTCATCCTCATCCTCATTCGCATCCTATACTCATCCTCGTCCTCATCCTCTTCCTCATCTTCAT
>NW_017727906.1:78394-78739 GCF_001865875.1 Lupinus angustifolius
TCCTCATCCTATCCTTATCCTCATCCTCATGCTATCCTCATGTTAATCCTATCTTCACCCTCATCCTCATCCTCTTCCTCCTCCTCATCCTCATCCTTATCCTATCCTCATGTTCATCCTATCCTGATCCTTATCCTCATCCTCATCCTCCTCCTCATCCTAATCCTCATCATATCCTAATCCTTATCCTGATCCTCATCCTCATTCTTATCCTCATCCTATCTTCATCCTCTACCTATCATCATCCTCGTCTTCATCCTCATCCTCCTCCTATCCTCATCATCGGCCTCATCCTCATCCTCATCCTCTTCGTCATCCTATCCTCATCCTCATCCTCATCCTCTT
>NW_017727906.1:78839-79330 GCF_001865875.1 Lupinus angustifolius
ATCCTCATCCTCATTCTCGTCCTCATCCTATCCTCGTCCTCATCCTCACCCTCTTCCTCGTCCTCATCCTCACCCTCTTCCTCATGCTCATCCTCCTCCTCATCCTATCCTCATCCTCGTCCTAATTCTACTCCTCATCCTATCCTCATCCTCAACTTCTTCCTATCCTCATGCTCATGCTCGTCCTCATCCTCATTCTCGTCCTCATCCTCATCCTCTTCCGAATCCTCAACAATCGGCCTTTCCTCATCCTAATCCTCATTCTCGTCCTCATCCTATCGTCATACTCATACTCTTCCTTATCCTCATCCTGATCCTATACTTATCTTCATCCTCATCCTCATCCTCTTCCACATTCTCATTCTCATCCTATCATCATCCTCATCCAATCCTCATCCTCCTCCTCATCATATCCTATCCTCTTCCTCGTCCTCATCCACATCCTATCCTCATCCTCATTCTCATCCTCATCCTATCCTCATCCTCATCCT
>NW_017727906.1:79430-80258 GCF_001865875.1 Lupinus angustifolius
CTTATCCTCATTCTCGTCCTCATCCTATCCTCATCCTCATTCTATTCCTTATCCCCATCCTCCTCCTGATCCTACCCTTATCCTCATCCTCATCCTCATCCTCTTCCACATTCTCATCCTCATCCTATCCTCGTCCTCATCCTATCCTATGCTCATCCTCGTCCTCATCCACATCATATCCTCATCATCTTTCTCATCCTCATCATATCCTCATCCTCATCCACATCCTCATCCTCATCCTATCCTTATCCTAATCCTCATCCTCATCCTCATACTCATCCTATCCTATCCTCATCCTCGTCCTCATCCACATCGTATCGTCATCCTCATCCTCATCATATCTTCTTCTTCGTCCTCATCCTCATCCTCAGTCTCGTCCTCATCCTATCCTCTTCCTCGTCCTCATCCATATCGTATCCTAATCCTCATTCGTGTCCTCATCCTATCATCTTCCTCATCCTATCCTTATCCTCATCCCCATCCTATCCTCATCCTCATCCTATCCTCTTCCTCAACCTCATCCTATCCTCTTCCTCATCCTATCCTTTTACTGATCCTAATCCTCATCCTCATCATCTTCGTCATTCTCATCCTCGTCGTCATCCACACCCTATTTTCATCCTTATCCTCATCCTATCCTCATCCATATCCTCATCCTCATCCTCATCATATCCTATCCTCATCCTCGTCCTCATCCACATCCTATCCTCATCCTCATTCTAGTCCTAATCCTATCCTCAACCTCATCCTCGTCCTCATCCTCATGCTCGTCCTACCCTCATGCTCATCCTCATGCTCGTCCTCATCCTATCCTCATCCTCATCCTCA
>NW_017727906.1:80358-80698 GCF_001865875.1 Lupinus angustifolius
TATCCTCTTCCTCATCCTCATCCCCATCCTCATCCTATCCTAATCCTCATCCTCATCCTCTTCCTATCCACATCCTCGTCCTCATCCTCATCCTCCTCCCATCCTCATCATCGTCCTCATTTGCATCCTATACAAATCCTCATCCTCATCCTCATCCTCATCCGCATCCTCATCCTCATCCTCATCCTCACCCTCATCCCAATCCACTTCCTCATCCTCATACTATCCTCATTCTTGTCCTCATTCTTATCCTTATCCTCATCCTCATCCTCATCGTCATCCCAATCCACTTCGTCATCCTCCTCCTATCCTCATCCTTGTCCTCGTCCTCATCCTTATC
>NW_017727907.1:0-569 GCF_001865875.1 Lupinus angustifolius
AAGCCCTAGAAAGAATGTGAGTTCTCTCATCATTGACATTTCGAATTCCCCTGCATCATGTCAGAAAATTCTTTACAGAGAATATCATTAGTATATCCAAATATTATGTCATCAACATAGATTTGAACAAGCAATACATGATTTTCAGATCTACGTATAAAAAGCATTGTGTCAACCAAGCCTCTTTCGAACCCTTTTTCCAAAAGAAAGGTACTTAGTCTATCATACCAAGCTCTAGGAGCTTGCTTAAGACCATAGAGTGCCTTTGTGAGTATATAAACATGGTTTGGATATTTAAAATTTTCAAAGCCAGGCGTTTGATCAACATAGACTTCTTCTTGAATGTAGCCATTCAAGAAGGCGCTTTTTACGTCCATTTGAAATAAATCATTAGTAGATCCAAATATTATGTCATCCACATAGATTCGTACAAGTAATACATGATTTTCTGATTTTCGAATAAAATGCGTTGTGTCAACGAAGCCTCTTTCGAACCCTTTTTCCAAAAGAAAGGTACTTAGTCTATCATACCAAGCTCTAGGAGCTTGCTTAAGACCATATAGTGCCTT
>NW_017727907.1:669-1310 GCF_001865875.1 Lupinus angustifolius
ACGCTCGAACTGGTTTAGCTCTTCTTGCATAGCTATACCCCAGTGTACATCCTCAATGGCCTCATTAATGGTCTTACGCTTAATCTGAGATACAAAAGCTACATAGTTACAAAAGTTTCGTAAGGAACTACGGGTTACCACTCCCGTAGATATGTCACCTATTACTTTATCAATTAGGTGAGCTTTCTTGGTTTTCCAGACAGCTGGCATATCCGAATGATCCTCAGATCTGGTCTGAACTTCTTTATCGGTTGCTTTCTCATTATCCATGTCCTTTGAGTATGCTTCCTCTAAAGCACCTGCAACATCATCAGACACGACCTTTCTCTTCTTTTTTGGAGAAGATTCGTCAAATTGAACATGGATAGACTCTTCTACTTGCATTAAATATTTATTAAACACTCTAAAGGCTTTGCTATGCATCGAGTATCCCAAAAATATTCCTTCATCGGCTTTTGAATCAAATTTTCCTAAAGCCCGCTTTCCATTATTTAAGATAAAACATTTGCATCCGAAAGCATGAAGATGGGATATGTTTGGTTTACGGCCTTTCAAAAGTTCATAAGGAGTTTTATTTATATTAGGCCTTAGAAGTACTCGATTTATGACATGGCATGCAGTATGCACTGCATCTGCCCATA
>NW_017727907.1:1410-4016 GCF_001865875.1 Lupinus angustifolius
AATTGATGTAAAATGCCATGCTTATCACAGAATTTGTCGAACTAAAAGTTTCTCACATTCTCCCCGTGGTCACTACGTATATATACTATTTTCAGGTTAAGTTGGTTTTGGATTTGCTTGGCAAGAATTTTAAAAGATTTGAACGCATCGCTTTTTGCATATAGAAATAACGTCCATGTAAATCGGGAGAAATCATCAAAAATAACTAAGGCATAATAGTTACCTCCAAAACTCATGATTTGTGATGGCCCAAACAAGTCCATATGGAGTAACTCCAAAGTCCTTGAAGTGGAGATCACATTTTTATTTTTAAAAGAGTTTTTGATTTGTTTGCACTTTTGACAAGTGTCACAAATCTCTTTGGTTTTAAGATTTAGTTTTGGTAGCCCCTACACTAGTTCGTTTGATGATAATTTATCTAGATGTTTTGCATGGATATGTGCAACGCGTCTATGCCAAAGCCAGATGTCATCTTCTTTTGAAATAAAACATTTTGAAAACAAAGTAGTGACATCATCCAAATTAACCATGTAAATATTATTTATACGATGACCAACAAATTTAACATTATTAGATAAAATGTCACGAATAATACAACACTCAGAATCGAAAGACACAGGATACACGGTTACCTTTGTCATAGAGTTGGCTTATGCTTAAGAGATTATGTTCTAATCCTTCAACATAGAGAACATTTTCAATAAGAGTCTGAGATGAATTTCCAACTGTTCCGGTGCCAAGAATCTTTCCCTTGTTGTTGTCTCCGTACGTGACGTATCCTTTACCTTTAAGTGAAAGATCCAGGAAGTTTGATCTGTCACCTGTCATATGTCTGGAACACCCGCTGTCTAGGTACCATTTTGCCCTTGTGCTCGAAGGCATACCTGCAAAAAGATCACTTGCTTTTCTCAGGTACCCAATTGATATTGGGTCCTTTTCTGTTAGTAATCGGGGATTTATCTCCCATCTTTATCCACATATAAACGCCACTAGGTATACCATCCTTTCTGATGTAACATGAATATGACGTGTGACCATATGTATTGCAGTAAAAACATGTAGGTCTATGCTTGTGATATTTATTTTTAGGATGAGCTATAGGTTTTCTATATCGTCTTTTGTTCTTAGTAGGACGAGTATAACCTAGTCCTATATGATCACCAACGTTTCTTGTTTGACTTAGCATAGTATCTAATTGTTGTTGACTGTTTGTGAGACGTGTGAGTTTTTCTTTAAGTTTGAAATTCTCTTCTTGCAAAGTCTCGCAAGTCTCACAGACAGGTATTTGACATAAATTACTTTCAGAGCAGTTACATGTGCTACAAGAATAGATGAGATCTAATGTTTCATTTTCTAATTTCAATTCATCTAATTCTTTTTGTAGTTTGCTTATTTTTTCTTCATTTAGTAGGATTAATCTTTTTCTATCAACGTTTATCCTAGTAACTCGACATAAGCCTCATATAAAACATCATAAGGAGGTGAGTCATCAGAAATGGATGAGGTGTCAGAATATACCTCATGTTTATCTTCCTTTGTGCTTGCATTGCCAGCGTTTTCAGATCTAGCCATCAAACATATCTTTGCTGACTCTTCCTCACTAGAGGTGCTTGATGTCGTTTCCTCCTCAGGTACATCCCATACGATGTAGGCTTTCTTAGATTTGAATTCCCTGGGAGTGCTCTTTTCTGAATCAACCTTTTTCAGATAGGTTGGACACTGAAATCACATGTGTCCTTCTTTTCCGCACTCGTGGCAAGTGAAGTGATCTTTTGTGTTCTTGCGTTTCTGGGTTGATTACTTCACTTCTTTCTTCTGAAACGTTTTGAATCCTTCTTTTCTTTTTATGAATTTACTGAATTTTCGAACAAGGAGACCCGTTGTTTCATCATCCAGATCAGAGTCAGATTCTTCATCATCTTTATCTTCTTTTTTTTAGAGGTCATAGCCTTCAATCTGATGCTCTTCTTCTTCCGGTCCGAATCCTCATGCATCGTCAAGCGAGCCAATTCCATCTTGTGCTCTTGAAGCTTTCCAAACAATGTGGCTAGAGGCATGGAGTCCAAATCTTTGGATTCTATAATTGCAGTTACTTTCGGCTGCCATTTCCTGTCAAGACAACGTAAAACTTTATTAGTCAATTCTCCTCTGGCAAAAGATTTATCTAGAGCAACTAAATGATTCACGATATGAGTAAATCGCTTTTGCATTTCACTGATTGATTCGCCAGGTAACATGTGAAATAGCTCATACTCGTGGGTCAGCGCATTTAATCTAGCGCGCTTGACGTCGCTAGTGCCTTCGTGAGTCACTTGCAAAGTGTCCCAAATTCTTTTGCATTTCGGCACTGCAAGACCCTAAAGAACTCATCGTAGGATAGGGCTGATGTGATGATATTTTTGGCGCGTAGGTTATGCTGGACCCTCTTGCGCTCATCATTGGTCCATAGGCTTTTAGGCTTGTCGTTAGGTTCATCGTCCACTAGGTGCTGTGGAACGAAAGGGTCGTTGACTACGGATTCCCAAATATCCGAGTCAATGGCTTCTATAAAGATTTGCATACAGACTTTCCAGTAGGCATACCCTTCACCACTGAATATGGGTGGT
>NW_017727907.1:4116-7706 GCF_001865875.1 Lupinus angustifolius
CAACATATCAATTGAAAACACCCCAGTTTAATCGATTAACACAGAAAGAACAATTGATTAACTCAAGCAATTTAATCGATTAAAACAGCTCAGATAACACAAACAGGTTCAATTTCTTGTACGACAAGCAACTGAGATCGAAGCAAATATACAGAGCTAACATATATATCAGAGTTACAATAGGATAGTATAGAAACGGATTATTACAATTGACACAACTATACAAAGTAATCGATTAAAGCAATAAAGAGAGTAGGGAAAGAAAAGCATGCAACAAGGTTTTTATCGTGGTTCATTTGCGGGTCCACATGCAAACTACATCCAGGCCTCTAGCTGATCTGGGAGATTTTTCTTCACTATAATCGAAATGACGTTTTACAAACAACTCTTTCAATTACAACACTTAGACACTTTCTTGAAAACTAAAGAACCTTATCCCTTGGTTTGACTCCCTTCCTACCGCCCAAGAAAACCTTTACTTGCGGTGTAGCCTCAACCAAGTACCTATTCTTTCTATCAAGATCTCTAAGCTAATGAAGACGCAACTCAATCTCTTTGGTGGTAATACACCTAGAGATTCCCAATATTACAACACTTTTACAACACAAAATATAGAGTAATCTAAAGCACTTACAATGCTCAAATTAAAACAATTAAGACCTTACTCTACAACTCTAACACAAGTCTCATATAAAATGATAATGCATTAGTTCTAAAATAGATTTTCAGAATATGAGATCTTTCCAAAAACAGCAATAAATGCATGAACATGTGAGATGAAATGATGAGAAATTAGACATGTAAAGCCTCTCAATCCTAAAGCATAGAATTCTCTCTTTTCTAATCTCACAAATGCAATGTCATATAGATGCAGCAATTAACACGAAAATATGCTCTAACTCTCTTAAAATCTAACATGCAAGTTATGGCTTGAGTTCTGAAAATACAGCTTATAAAGAAACCATTCTGCAGCCCAGTTAATCGATTAAATCCTTGGTTAATCGATTAACGAGATACAAAGTTGTAACTGATTCGGTTTTCCAAGTTTTTTGTTGCAACTGCTTTTCAAAAACTTATGTTAATCGATTAAAACTTACCTTAATCGATTAACTGCATATTTCTAAGTGTATTTTTAAATTGATATACTCAAATACGTCATGCACTTAACTTATACATGTTCAACACTAAGTTTATGCCTAAGATGCACAGATAACATGTATATATATATTATGCATGAACATATTATGAATGACATATCTCAAAATAAATGATTTAACGAATTATGTATATGAGACATGTATTGAGTTTACCTAAGCCTTAGACTCAACCTAAACTAATTACTAGTCTAAGTCTAATACCAATCTTGAGGCTTAAGCACGTTGATTTGTTGATGATCTTCAAGCTCTTATGAAACACAAGTTGTCCTCATCAAAAACACATAGTGGGCAAGCTTTCCAAAGTTCTCCTCTTGACATGCGCACTTTCATTAACAATATGAGTAAATTTCTTATGCATTTCACTAATAGATTTATTTGATAACATGCGAAATCACTCGTACTCATGTGTTAGCACATTTAGCCTAGCGCACTTAACCTCGCTCGTGCCTTCATGGGTCACTTGTAAAGTGTCCCACATTTCTTTTGAATTTTGGCACTGCAAAACCCTAAAGAACTCATCATATGATAAGGTCGATGTGATAATGTTTTTAGCTCTAAGGTTATGCTGAACCATTCTACATTCATCATCGGTCCAAATACTTTTTGGTTTTTCTTTGGGTTCATCGTCCACCAAGTGGAGTGGAACAAAAGGACCATTGACCATGGATTCCCAAATGTTTGCGTCAATCTCCTCAATGAAGATATTCATGCGCACTTTCCAGTAGGCATACCTTCGCCACTAAATATCGGAGGGTGGTTGATGGATGCAGCATCACCGCCAAAAAGGTTTGTCGAACCCATTGTATTATCCTGTAGGATAGAACGAATAAGTGGTCAAGCTAGCACTTTCGTACTAGCTCTAATCATTATTCTGCTTTCCCTATATTTTGTGCAAAACAGAAAGTTACTACACCTAATCGATTAAGCTTAGTATTAATCGATTAACCAGCGTTGGACTTAGTCGATTATTCGTGTGGATAATCAATTATCCTGAGTTCTTGCAGAAACTTGAATTTAATGGTTTCTTGCAACGTAAGTCACCGATTACCAATCCTTATACACTTAATTGATTTTAGAGATTACAAAATGATGTTTATAAGATTATATCATCTATCACATAATCAATCAAACAAGAAGAATAAAATAAGCGAAAGTAAATGTGATAGGTTTAAGAAAATTGTGCACGAGGAATTTTATCCTAGTTTATTTGCGGTCCCCTGTAAACTACATCCAGGCCTCCCCTTCTGATCTTGGGAGATTTTTCTTCTTCACAATGAAAAATGTTTGATACATACAAACTTCCAATATACGACAAAATTAAGATGCTACTTTCTTGGACACTACAAGCTTGACAACCTCAGTTTGACCTCTCTATCTCGCCTACAAAGATCATATAACTTTTCGTGATAAGGCCCCAGCCAGGTATCGCTAGCACCAAGACCTACTAGTCTTCATGAAGAATAACAATATTTCTTCTTGAAGTGAAGTTACTCACCAAGAGATCATTTTCCTTGATCAATACAAATTTTGAGTTTTCTTGAGTAGTTAATACTCGAATATAACAATGTAAACTCAACTCTAAAAACACTAAGCATAATACTCACAAGAACCTATTTTATATGAGAAAATAATGCAAAGGTTTTCACAATTTTTAGAAAAATAGATTTTTCTTACTTTCGCTTTAAAACTTATCAAGAAAAACAAGAATGAATGTTATACATGAAAAGCCCTAGAGATGCATGCTACAAATTCAAATTCTAAGCCCTATTCGACATGCCCTTATTCTATAAACTTTTCTAATGCAATCTATATGACAATATATGCTCAAAGATCTTCTGGATATGCAAGATATGAAAATATGAATGTTATGCCATATTGGCCAAAATTCCAGCATTTATACCAAACATACTGATACTACTATGAATCGATTATTCATCCACTTAATCGATTAACGGGCTGTTAAAAGTTAGTTTTCTATTATGTCTTAATGGATTATACAATGTCTTAATCGATTAACACATCATCATCGTCAAATTGGTTAGCGTTGAAAGCTTTGATTAGGTGTTTGAGTTGAGAGTTTTCCCCCTCAACAAATCGTCCTGAGAGCAGTGCCAATTTGTTGAAAGGTTATTGCTCTCATTTTCATTATGTCATTTTTATTTGATTAAGTAAGAGAACTCGGTTTTACTCTTTGTTCGCCATCTCAGCTTTGTTGAAATAAATTCCAACGCCGATATAATGGTTTTAAGAATATTCCAGTTACAACTTACTTCTTTAATAATCATGTAAATAAGTCATTCCTTCTTTGCCCCATCTCGACTTTGCTAGAATAAATTCTAACGCCGGTACAATGGTATCGAAGCAATTACCTATAAAATAATTATTAAGTACCTTTGAATACCATCTCGGTTTTGTGGAATAAATTCCAACACC